>NC_045428.1:149913140-150213140 GCF_902635505.1 Sarcophilus harrisii
ACTTGAGGAAGTTGCAGTCTATTTAAATTTTTTTTATTTTTTTTCTTTAAAGATTTCCAATTATTGGTATTTACATGCTTAAGGGGGAAGACAGCACAAAGGAGGGAAATAATAAGTTGCGTGTGTGTGTGTGTGTGTGTGTGTGTGTGTGTATGTGTGGTGGAAGAAAGTATTACTGTTGGTGCATGGAGATTTAACAGTGCAAGCCTGGAGAGAGAAGATGATATTTTTAGCATAGATCTTCTCCTTAAATTATAAGTTTTTAGGAAGAACTTTATTAATCAGGTGAGTCCTGAAGTATGGAGAATGCTTCAAAAATGAGAAGTAGTCTCAGGATGGGGTGAGCTTCCGGGGTGTAGAAGTTTCTGTAGCATGGCAGAAAATGTCATGCACATAAAACAGCATTGTATTCTGGAGATGAATGGGATGAAAGTAACATGAGCAGATCTATGGTCTTAAAACAGTTCTTCCAGTTTCTTATAGGTAAATAATGTTTAAATAATGCAAAAAATTTAGGAGGGTGGTGAGCTGTCTTAGCTCTTGTTTTCTTCAGATCAAGCTACCCATTTAAAATTCCTAGTAGATTTTCATGTTTTGTTTCTGAACCACAACATGTTATTTACAGCATATTAGAGTTGCATATCTAAATGCTAATATGACAACACTAATAACACACTTTTGCTCTTATAGTACACATCTGCCAAATTTTTCTACACATTTTAAATATATAGCTTTTAAAAACATTAGAAAATTATTAAATGATACAGCCATGCCAAACATCTTAATAACAAACATATTTTGTGTTTTTAAAAATGGCCTAAATCCAAGGCCCTGATAAGGCTAAAAAATAAGGAATTTCAAATAGTTGGCAAAGCTTTTAAGGTTTGCTTCATTATAATAATTAGTATGTAGAGCTAGAAAAAATAATAACAAAAATTCATCTGGAAGGGAAAAGAATGAAGATCAAGTGAATAATTTTTTGCTTTTTTGTTTTTTAATATGAAGGAGGGCAGTGCTTCTGAAATTTGTTAGCAGTAACAGATTTTAAATTGCATTAAAAAAATCAGGAATCACTGAAATAGTCTGGTACTGACTGAGAAATAGAATAGTAAATCAGTGAAATACATTAAATATACAGTACAGAGTAAGAAATGACCATAGTAATCTAAAGGTTGATAACCCCCCAAATCCAAGCTTTTAGGATAGGGATTAGTCATTTCAGCAAAAATTGCTGAAAACAAGAAAGCAATTTGGCAAAAACTAGGCATAGATTCACTATTGTCTACTAGAATAAGATCAAAATGGATAAATGATCTAGACTGAAAAGGTGCTATCACAAGTAATTTATGGGAGTGTGGAAAAAAGGAAGAATATATGACCAAACAAGAAATAGAAGAAATAGGAAATAAAATAATTTTTTTATTAAATGAAATAAAAAAAAAAACCTTCCACAAACAAATCTAATGCAGCCACAATAAAAAGGAAAACAAGGATCTGAGGGGGGAAAACAAAACAAAACAAAACTTTATAGCACGTTTCTCAATAAAGATTTTCTAAATATGTAGGAAACTCAGTCAAATTCACAAAAATAACAACCATTCCCCAGATGATAAATGGTCAAGTGATGTGAACAGCCAGTTTTCAGATAAGGAAATCAAAGATATCAACAGTCATATGAAAAATGCTCTAAATCACTATGACCTGCTTTTTAATAAAAACACACTGATACTTTGTAATTGTTTCCTTTTCTACAAGTTCATTAAACATCCCTTGAATAATTCATCTTAGAACTTTCATAGTAAATAATATATGATTATATTAAAAATATAGGGTGTCCTCAAAGTTTTAGTCTTTAAAAGTCTTTTGTGAGGACTGAAAGAGTGTTTATAAAGCACTGTGCCTGGAAATAGTAGGCACTTGACAAATGCTTATTATCCTCCAGGCTTAAACTGCATCAAGTCTTTTGTGACATTCTGCACAATTGTCATATTTATGCTGCAAGTTATTGCAAAATTGGTACTGCTCTCAATACTGATTGCAACTTTATACCTATTTTTTAAAAAATTCATGGATGATTATACCTTCCATCTGGGCATTTTATTAAGACTTTTAAAGCCAATTATTATCTTTCATGTCTCTCCTTTAGGTACTTTACTATGATCTTTAGACTAAATTATTTTATCTTAGTAAGTTAGCAACCCTATCTAAAAATTTTCCCCTGACTTCATAGCCACACTATGCTTCCTCTCCCTTCCACCTTGCCCCAACTTCCTATTCGTTTCATCAATTTACCTCATCCGCCAATATGCTCTGAACATTTTCTTTAACTTGCACTTTGTTAAACTTAACTTTTCTTATTTATATTGCCTTGCTGACAAACAGCTCTTGCTCTGTGATTGTCTTTCCTAAGGTCTTTACAACTAAATCATTTACTTCTCTTATGTTTTAGTTTTTTAAGTGGATTCTTACCACTTCTCTATGCATTCATTCAGTTTTTATTTGAAAATGAATAGCATAAAAACCATTTTTAAATTAAGGAGATCTATATTTTCTCTTTTTTAATCATATTATCATCATTATTGTTAACAGAGATCAACAAATGTCTCTGTATTATTGAGAGATCTAATTATACCGTTGTCCTGTCCACCATAAAAACTCTTACTTTCATATAACTTTTATATGAGATAATTTTACTCAATTTTCTCCTTTTCCTCTCCTTTGAAAACATCCCTCTTTCTTACCTATGCATTTTTAATATTATTCCAAGATAATCAATAATCAAGTCACTTCCATGCCTTCTATGATCTTTGTAATGGTCCTAATAATGATAAATTCTTAGATGTTACATGCATTATCATCCTATAAGCAGTATAGCCTTCCTGTGTCACTTATGATTTCCTTTATGATTTTTCTTTATCTTTCTTATTCTGGTCTCTTCATCAAGAATGTTTGAAAATTCTTTATTTCATTAGATAACTATTTTTCCTTACATCTGAATAGGTTATCTTTAATTCTCAATCCAGCTCTTTTTTCTTTTTGAAATATCATACTCTAAGCTTTCTGCTCCTTTAAAATGGTAGCTGCTGAATTTTTGGATGATCCTAACTGTGGCTCCAAGGTATTTGCATGGGTTCTTTCTGGATGCTTGAAGTATTTTCTATTTGACCTGGGTACTCTGGAATTTGCTTATAATATTTCTGGGAATTTTCATTTTGGGATTTCTTTTGGATTGTGATCAGGGGATTCTTGAATTTTCTATTTTACCCTTTGGTTTTAGGGTTTGAGAGCAGTTTTTCTTGATGATTTCTTTAATTGAAGTCTATGTTCTTTCTTTGATCATGGATTTCAAGTAGTCCAATAATTCTTTCATTATTTTTCTTGGATTTATTTTCCAGGCCAATTGTTTTTTTTAATGAACTATTTAACATTTTAGTTTATTTTTTCTTTTTTTAAATTTTGTTTCTTGTTCTGTTGTGCAGCCATTTGCTTATACTTGTACAATTCTTTTTTATTTTAATAGTTTTTTGTTTTTAAAATATATGCAAAGATAATTTTCAACATTCACCCTTGCAAAATCTGTGTTCCATATTTTTTTCCATCCCTCTCTTCTCCCCCTTCCTCAGACAAGTAATTCAATATAGGTTAAACGCACAATCCTTCTAAAATGCTTCCACATTTATTATTTTGCACATACACACACACACAAAATCAGATCAAAAGGGGAAAAATGAGGAAAAAAACAAGCAAATAAGCAACAACAACAACAAAGCTGAAAATACTATGTTGTGATCCACAATCTGTATCCACAGTTCTCTCTTTGGATGAAGATGGCTCTCTCCATCACAAGTCTATTGGAATTAGCTTAATCATTTCATTGCTGAAAAGAGTCAAGTCCACCACAGTTGATCATCATATAATCTTGTTGCTGTATACAATGTTCTCTTAGCTCTCCTCACTTCACTTAGCATCAGTTCATGTTAGCCTCTCCAGACCATTCCAGGCCTCTCCAAAATCATCCTACTGATCATTTCTCATAGAACAATGCTATTCCATTACATTCATATAGCATAACTTATTTAGCCATTCCCCAACTGCCAGATATTCATTAACTTTCCAGTTCCTTGCCACCACAAAAAAGGATGCTACATGTGAATCCTTTTACATTTTTTATGATCTCTTTGAGATACAGATCCAGTAGAGACACTGCTGGATCAAAGATACTGCATAATTTGATAGCCATTTGGGCATAGTTCCAAATTGCTCTCCAGAATGGTTAGATCAGTTTACAACTCCACTCACAATGCACCCACAAAACAATCAGTTTTCACACATCCCCTCCAAATTTATCATTATCTTTTCCTCTCATTTTAGCCAATCTGAAAGCTATGTCTTGATACCTCAGAGTTTTCTTAATTTGTATTTCTCTAATCAATGTGATTTAGAGCATTTTTTCATATGATTACAAATGGCTTTAATTTCTTTATCTGAAAATTGTTTCCAATTTAAATTTTTAAAGAGCTTTTGCACCTCTTTTTCCATTTGGCTCTTTTGAAGTTGGAATTTTCTTTTCTTCAGCATTTTTGTGCTTTGTTTACCATAATATTCTTCCTTTGCTCACATTTCCATACCTATTTTTTCCTTCACATAACTCTTAATTTATTTTGAAAATAATTTTTTTGACTCTTTCAGAAATTCTGATCGGGTTTTTGACAAATTCACATTATTCTTTGATTCTTTGCTTTGTGGCTGTTTTGATTTCTTCTTATTTTTCTGAGTTTGTATCTTGATCTTCCCTGTCACCACAGTAATTTTTTCTGGTCATATTCTTTTTTTTTTCATTGCCCCACTTTATTTCTTGACTTTGAATTTTATGATAAAGTCTGGTTCTGTTCCAATCATGATTGTGGAGGACAGTAGAAGGTATGGTCTCAAGCTTCAAACTTTTTCGCACTATGGTTTTCCAAGGTAGGCCTAAGGTATTGGGAGTTTTTAGTGTTTTCAAGATGATATAAGCTGGGGAAAGATGTGATCATTTCTCTCTTTGTATTCTGCTCATTACCCAAAAGGAACCTTGATGCTTTGAGACTGTATTCAGGGTCTCTACATAATTGTGAATCAGAAGTCATATTCTTTCTCGAGGATCTAGCTCTCTGTTAACTAAAAATACTATTCTCTGCCCTTGAACTATGGCTCAGAAGTAGATATGGGCAATGGATTAGCCAAACCTCATCTGGTTCTGTGTTCAGTACTAGCACATGGGTCTCCTATAATCTTCTCTGATCAGTAAGTTACCAGATCCCTTTACCATCTCTGGTCTGAGAATCCTCAATATTGTTAGTCCTTCTGTTGCCAGCACTTAGCTAGTAGAGGTCCCTCATACTGTATGGTTAACTATTATATTTGGTATAGTAGGAATTCCTTCATGGTATGATTAGGACTACATAATTGCTAAGTTTCTCTTTCAAATCTCAAATTTGTAGTTCAATATTAAAAAAGAAGAAAATCTACCTAAATAATATTATGATAATATGCTTGCAACTATAATCTTAGACCCTATATATCACTACCCCAACATTTTATAACTGCTAAGCAGGCAGGCAGGTGGCACAGTGGATAAAATACTGAGCTTAGAGTTAGGAAGAATTCATTTTGAATCTGAGGTGGACACTTAATAACTGTGTGGAAATAATAATAATAGCTACCTCTTAGGGATGTTGAGAGTATCAAACAGATAGTATACTACTTAGCAAAATGTTTGTCACAAAGTAGATCTTTAATAACGTGTTTCCTTCTTTGTTCTCCTTCCATTCTCACCTTCCTTCCTTCTTCCATTCATTTTTCCTCCCTTCTTTCTTTCCTTGTTTCTTATAGATGAGGAAGCTAGGTCTCCAAGAAGTTAAATAAATTGCTCTCTTACACAAGTCAATTAGTGGCAGAACTCAAACCCACACCAATAATTTCTATTTCTCCTGTACTACTAGAGTGTAAAGGAGAACTAACCTTTAAAAAGAGAAAGACTTTATGTTTATGTTGGAATTTATCATTCAAAATTTTTTTCCTCCTCATTTCAGGTTAGAGTTTTATGAAAGTTATAGCTACAGAATACAGCTTCCAAAGAAGTTAGTTATTCATTTGAAAATATGTCGTGGCATCTTCTTTACTAAAGATACAAATAAAGATACAAAAAAATACAAAATAAAGATACAAATTAATAACTATTCATCAAACAATTCAATAATATAAGATGAGGCAACCAATAATGCTAGCCAATAAGGCAAAAAAAGAAATTCAATTGACATATTTTTTTTTGTTTCTCAAGAAATAGAATACAAGTTGACAATTAAGAGAGGACTAATTTATTCTGGGTATTTGTGATACCAGATACTCAAGTGTTACACTTCAGTACACTTTGGCACCAATTGCCACAATTTGTTTTCTCATCCTGTGGTGCCTTTCATGAATTTAACAGCTATTATGTATTCGGGGAATGCTTATGAACAGGAAATTTGGGGCAAAATAACCTGTTCTTGTGAGATAAGTGATTTGGGCAAGAACACAAGGATTATATTTGACTGTTTGCAGAGCTTCATTGGGATCCATGAAGACAATCTAAGTTTTGTATAACTCAGTTACCTGAAATTCACATTAAGAAAGAGATCTAAAATTTATTCAATATTAAAGCTTTATATTACCATTGGGATGCATGTGTTTGCTGATAATTACTGGTGGGTAGTGGAATGAGTTTGTGTATAGAAGTCTCAGATTTGAATGTGATACCACTCAGTCACTGTGTGACCTTAGACAAGATATCTCTGTTTAAGTAACAAATAAATGGTAACATGAAAGAATTGGACTAGATTATGTTTAACATTCCATTCAACACTAAAATTCCATGAATTTCCGTGAATAAAACAAAAAAAAATCAAATGGCACTACTCAAGAATTCTCTTTTTGAAAAATTGATAAATAATTCATCATTATGTTATATTCTTAAAATTGATATTTAAATCATATTTTGTCAAGTTCTTAAATATCAATGACTTGGTGATAACTAGCATTTATATAGTATTTTAAAATCTGCAAAGTATTTTAAATATGTCATTTTATTTGAGATAGTTTCTAGAGGTATTATTATAGATGAGGCAGTTTTAAGTGACTGGACAATGATTAGACAATTAGGAAGTGCCAGAGTTAAGAGCTAAACACTGGTCTTCTTCACTCCATCTTTAATACCTCTATCTCTTGCTCAATACTCACTGAATTATCAGATTCATGGGGTTCCTAATTTCATTAAAATAATCCTTGGAAATATATTCAGTTTCAAATTTCACTTAGAATGTTAGCTGTAATACATAAAACTAAAATTTGCTACCCACCTCAAGCAGTCTTTTCAGAAAAATTCTAAAGTCATGGGAGGAAGAGGCTCTGCTAATGACACTAAACTTATTGATAATTTTAAAATAATGTAGCATTCATTTTTGGAGTAGGAAATCATGTATTTTCTTCTTTGGAAAGTAAAGGATTAATATTCCACCTACATATAAGACAGATTCCAGAACTAACATAAGAATTGAAAGACTTTAAAGAAATCATGACAGCATTTATTCAGTTTTTTTAACTAAGAAGTTAAATATCTTTAAAAAAGAAAAGTTAAAAAATAACATATTAATTACTTAGTAAGATTTTGGTCTTTTGAATTTTGGCAAAAATGTTAATCAAGTTTTATTAAATATGGACAGAGAGGAACAATGATTTTTTAACTCAAGTAATCTATCATTTTCATATTAATAAACAATACTTTTGGTAGGTATGTTTTGCCTGAGTTTCTTGGAGGAAGAAGTACAGAACCAAGCACACTTATTTTAACTTAGAGATCTGTAAATTCTCAGGTAGGTGCTTCATAGGCCCAGATTTAGAACTGGAAAGATGGGAATTCTAAGATTACAGGCAGGTGAAAATCATTAACATTTCAAAGAAACCTTTAATCTTTCTTTATCCTTAGTGTTTTTATGCTTTAAAGAGGCAAGTTTTTGTGATGACCTAAAGGAAATGTTTTCCAAGGATTCCCCAGAGTGATTGTACACACATACTCACATTTGTAAAGTGTCTACATGCTTTGCATAGAGCATATGTAGGAGCCTATTTTGTGTATGTTATAATTCTGTTACAGACAATAAATACTATAGGATTGTTGGAGGGTGCAGGAAGAAAGGAGGCATTGAATAGTTCATTAGGGTTTTGAAAAGTAAATGACTTGGACTTGAGCAATGGTTAAGATTTGAATGAATAAAGTTGCAAAGATTTATAAAATTCCTACAATGTGCAAGGCCCTAGGGATGTAGAAGTAAAATAATCTCTCCACTCAATGAATTTACACTGAATTCTTTGTTCTATTACTGCTCTTTTTGAACCCTCTAACTAACCATGCCTCCAATACTGCAAAGAAAACACAAAGAAAAGAAAAAAAAAGTGTTTGGCTATTATATCTAATTTGGAGAATATTAATTATTGATATACATGTAGTGGCTTATATGTATTAAAACTATTCAGTCTTCACCACAGGGCAAGGATGAAATATTATTATCATCCTCATATTACAGATGAGGAAACTGAGGCTGAGAGAAGTGAATTGAAATGCTCAGGATGACACAACTAATCAGTGAAGTGGAATTTGAAACTAGTCTTCCTGATTCTAGATTCAATCCTGTATCAATAATACCATCATATTGACTCTTGATTTAAAATCAATCAATCAATCAATCAATGAACATGCAGGACCAAATTCCTCTCAGCACTCAGTATTCAAAAACATGGTAAATATCACAACTATTGACAGATAATTACTTTGTCTTTTGCAGGGTTGGAGAATCTTTGTCTACAATGGCCTTTTCTTAAAAGAAAGAAAGAAGAAACAAAGTAAGAAGGAAGCAAAGAAAGCAATCTACTTGACAACTTACAGAATAGCTCACCTTTAATTCAGTGTGTGCCTGCTGTGTCTTACAACTAGACAGTCCAAAAATAGAATGAAGGCCTAGCTTGATGGTATTCACTGAAGTGCAAAAGTGACACCTCCTTCTGTGTCAATTATCATAATTATGCTCTAGCTCTATGCTTTCGTCTGCTCCTTCTTTCTGTCTCTCTGTTTCTGTTCCTCTCTCTTTCTCTCTCTGTTTCTCTGTCTGTCTGTCTGTCTGTCTCTCTCTGTCTGTCTGTCTCTCTCTTTCTCACCTCCCCTCATTTCTTAAATGTCTGCAATTAAAAGAATATATGTGTGTATGTGTATATGACATCATTTGTATACGATGATTCATTTCTCTAAAGCTCACTTAACTTAATATTCTAGCTATTTTTACATGATTAAGCATAGAAAAATAGCTTCTGGGAAACATAAGAGTTCTAATTTGTATGGAGAGCATTGACTAGCTAAGTTCACTTGTCCTTTTAAGAAAAGCTTGGTGTCAAAGTACTTAGTATATTAGTGAGCTATTCATCCATTTTTGGATGCACATTGGTTAACAAAGCATGCCCAACACTATCCCTTTATTTTAACTAAGAATTACAAAAACATTTCCTCCTTTTCTGTACCTCAATTGCACAGGACCAATATTAATACTTAAATTACTACTTGGGAGAATGAGAAATGCAACTCTTTAATTGATCTATCAACAAACTTGTATTAAATGCCAACTATGTGTTAAACACTGCACCAAGAGCTGGAATATAAATTCAAACATGATGCAGCCATTGCCCCAAAAGAGTTTACTTTTAAAAAAAAAAGATTTATTGGATACCTATTTTTAAGTAGGTAAAGGCAGAAACATTAACCAGATGATATATTTTACTTTGATACTGAACATCTGAAATTCTACCAACACAAATTATAACATCTCCATATCATGTGAATTACCACAGATAATGAGTCTTTGGCAATATTTTGGTTTATGGATCCTATTCTAATAATTCTGTTTTTAAGTATTTATTACTGTGAATTGTGAAAACTTGTGGAAAACTGTGTCAAAATTTAGTTGTCTGGAGAAGTTCATCATAACTGTACATCAGTTTCATGACAGCTTCATGCTCACACAAGTTCTGGATAAAAGACAGCATTTTGTAATTTTTGTACAAGGCTATGTACTTTTTGCCCATGCTTTTTAGCATGATGCTTTCAATAATGTTTTCAGATGTCTTCAACGAGGATGAAAATGGCATCAAGATCAGCTATCACATTGATGGCAAATTATTTAACTTGAAGGGAATATAGTCAAAATTAAAGTGGAAGAGAGGTTGCATGATTTCTTGTTTACAAATGCATACTCACTATAACCTATGTAGTTGAAATGCCACAAAATATGAATCAGTTCTCTGCAATTTGTACTAATTTTGACCTAACAATTAAAACACACAGGCTCTCTACCAGCAGCGTCACACCATCCATACATAGAAGCATCAGTTGTGGTAAAAGGAAAATTTTTGAATGCTATGAACAAGTTCACTTTTCCAGGCAATATACTTTCCCAGGGGTGTACACAGAGACAATTAGGTTGATGCATGCATTTCTGGAGCTAGTTCAGTGTTTGAAAGGCTCTGAAAAAAGTGGGAAAACAGGATTAGACTCCCTATCAAAGTGAAAATCTACACAGCTTTTGTTTATTGTTGCATGCCTGTGAAATCTGTCCAATATATCAGCACCATGCCAACAAACTGAAATGCTTCGAATTGATATAGGAAGATTTTGAAGATTATCTGCAAGGTAAGATACCAGACACTAAGGTTCTTTCTCAAGCTCAGCTGCTAAGCCTAGAAACTGTACTGCAGAGAGCACAATTGCCAAATGTAAGATTGCCTAACACAAGGCAAACACAAGGCAAACACATTGCCTAACACAAGACCACTCACCTAGTGTCAGAAGTAAGACAAGAACATTCTCAAGATCTGTCTGAAAAAGTTAAGAATTGATCACATGATATGGATGACACTAGACAAGGACCACCCAGCATAGTGTGCCCACATCAAAGAAAGTGCTTACTCTATGGGCAAAGCAGAATCACAGTACTTGGAAGGAAAGGTGAGATGAGCAGATATAGACATTCTACTCCACATGTTCATGTGAATTATTTGTGCTTGACCAATGGAAGAGACTTCTGAGTTTGTATTGGTTTGATCAGCTATAATCAGACACACTGTACTTTGCCTCCAACATAGTGATATCATTTTTATCTGTTCTGAGAACAAAGGATACAATCAACATTTATTTATTTGTGGATATATCCATACACAGATGATTGTGTATCTATGGAGAGAAAAAGAAGGATACATAAAGGAGAAAAAAGGGAGGAAAGGAACGTAAAGGAGGAGGAGAAGGAAGAATTGGAAGAACAGAAGGGGAGAGAGAGAGAGACAGAGAGACAGAGAGACAAAGAGTATAGAAAAAAAGCAAAGTCAAGACTAATTATATTGCAAAAGTTATCAAAATGTTTAAAAAGTTCATGGACTCTAACTTAAGCTCTAGAACAACTCCTCCCCTAGTGAGTAATCTTCACGTAGAAGCTTATCTTTTCTTTTTTTTCCCCCTGAGGCTATTGGGGTTAAGTGACTTGCCAAGGATCACACAGCTAGAAAGCATTAAGTTTCTGAGGCTAGATTTGAACTCAGGTCTTCTGATTTTAGGGCTGGTGCTCTACCCACTATACCCACTAGCTGCCTTCATAGGAGCTTTTCTATCCTTGCTGCAGCTGATCATCAGGCACAACTATTAAAAGAAGAAAAAAAAGAAAAAAAAAGATCCTAGTTTAATAACACCCATTTGAGCCTGCATCATAATGATATAGACCAAAAGGATTCTGGGTCAATTCTATACCATCATGAGGCATTCTACAACTTTAATGGTGGGAATAGTGTGTAGAGTCCAGAAGGGACAATGATGATGGGATAATATTATTAAAATATAGAATCCCTTATTTAAAGAACACTTAGTATAGTGAACTGATCTGTATGAAAACAATAAATCATTAATAGCAATCCTATGAAATGATAACAGACTGAGGACAAGGCCTCCTTTATGTTGGATATATTTATGAAGTAGTTATATGATGATAAAGAAAAGAAGAATTACTGATAAGGTCTGAGTGGGTTGAATCTTCAACTACTAAAAATGCATCAACATTAACAAGAACACATTCAATAAGTTATGGAGGAAGAAGAATCATGTTCAGAATATCTAATCCTCAGGCTTATATATAATAAATAATTGAATTCTATTAATAAAATAATTCCTTTTAAAAGGAATGGCTAAAATATTTGTGTTTTAAAAAATTCATAGTCTGGATATAGATAAAATTAAAAGATGAATTTAAAAGTCAAGATAAAATATTGCTCTTTAGCCCCAAGGGAACATAATTTCTCATGTAATAATTTCAGGTTCTGCACAGACTTCATAAATACTTTTTTCATTTATTTTAAATACTATCAATATACTTTGTTATGAAATAATGTTCCCTTAAATATAATTCATATACTATTGATTATAATCCTAATGTTGATTCTTGAAAGCTTACATTTCAAGTAGAAACTCACAATTCAAATAGAAAAAGGCTGAATAAACTAAAATTTCTTTTATAATCAATTTTCTGATAATATTTGCATTCTATAAACAGCACAGAAAAATTAAAAGAGGGAAGTTTTGTTAAAATTATCTTTCTTTTTAAAGTCACAAGATTTGTGGTAATTTTAATTCATTGGAGGGCAGCTTTCAGAATAGCAAAAATCCAGCTCTATATACTTGTGATTTCAAAAAGACATGAGACAATAGTGCTAGTCAAATCAGATGTGTTCATATGCCACAATAGGTACTTTAACATATTTCTTGGAATTTTTCTATAATAAAATTTGATATTCTATGCAGTCACACTGTTAATCCTATATAAGAGGGTTCAATTGCCAAAGAACTTAAGGACAATATCTCTAAAACCTACATCAAATTTAATTAAGATTCCTGGAAATCTATAACAACAAAATTAATACTGTTCAATAAATCTCTGATAAAAAAGTTTTAAGAGGTGCATAAGTTAAAGAGAGGTATACTTGCCAAAGGTATTTATCATCATATAAACAGTTCAGAGTCCAAGCTGAAGAAAGATACCTTGTGGATGGTAAGGTAATCCAGATCTTTCTCTCATGGAAAACATTATATTTATTGCATCAAGCCCCAGAATATTATGGAGCTTCTTGGAAGCTGTCTATAATTATTTAAAATAATTTAGCCTGTCCATTTTCACAGGAAAAAAAAAACAAGTGGAGGAGGAATGTTTGTTGTCCAAAATAATATATATATATAATAACAAATTATAATCAATATTATTAGAAGGAGTATATAAATTGATGAAGTCATGGAGTAATCTGAATATTGGTATTTTAGAAAGAGGTTTGACATCAAAATTTGTTTCTCTCTAGATCTGCTCACTTTGGGATATTTAAAGAATTACAAAAATCTATAATCAACATCACCCTTATTAAGTGAGAGCAATGACAAGCTGATATGATGCTGTTTTCTATTATTCTATTAAAGTACTTTCTATTTTTTGATGTTTACTATTCAGAAGAAGATGGGCATGTCACAACTGGCATTTTTAACTGATGATACAACTACATTCTCAAGTTGGCAGGAAGGATTTTTTTCTTTCAAAGTCAGTCCAAATTATTTTGTTTGCTTTGCTATTCCCAAGATAATTGTGTTGCCAAACATATTTACATATGCAAAATGTGACAGAGAAAGAAAAGAAGGAACAAATAGCAACTTTTCAAAAATAGTTTTAAGTCCACTGCAAAAAAGTCTATGCAAACAGATCTATATTCTCGTCTATTTGGCTAGTCCTTCCAGTATTACATATTGCTACTCATTTATGCATACAGTCCCTGTGTGATTCTTGCCCATGTCCTACCAAAGTTTGCCATGTGTATGGTTGACAAAATATACCCAAAACGCTGCTTGGTCTCTTCTCCTAAAATCAAGAGTATAACAATGGAACATTCAAGCTTTCTATATGCAGGCCTTTGTTCTAGTCACCAATTTCTTCTACCTATTTTGCATTTATTTTTTATATACTGATTTATGCACATCTATTTTATTTTCATAAAATCAGTTCCTAGATTTATTTATTAGCTCAATAGTTGTTTTTTAAATTTCAATCTTATTAATCCCACTTAGTTATTCTTTAGGAGCAAATTATTTAGTTTGTAACTAAATTTTAATCTAGCTTTCCGCTGTCCTAATGTGTTTTTATTGCACTATGATAAAAATACATTTAGTATTTCTACTTCTCCATATGTGATTTTAAGGTTTTTATGCCCTAATACATGGACAATTTTTGTGTAAATGCCATGTGCTGCTGAGAAAAAGACATATTTCTTTCTGTTACCATTCAGCTTTCTCCAATGGTCTCTCCTATCCAAATATTCTAATATTTTGTTTAATCAGCTTCTTTCTTATTTATTTTGGGGTTGGATTTGTCAAGTTCTGAGAGAGAACAATTGATGTCCCTCATTAATATAGTCTTGCTCTTTATTTCTTCCTATAACTCACTTAATTTCTGGGTACATTTGTATTCAATATTGATATTCCCATTCACATTCATAGTTATGATTACTACCTATGTATTTCCCTCCATATTATAATTCTCCTGTTTGTTATATCTCTCCTTTCACCCTTTCCATCCCGCTCATTGTTTTGCTTCTATTTAGTAACTTCCTTAATCTGTTCTACCTTATGTCAGTCCTTACTCTATTTAATCTTCCTCCCTACTTTCCTGTCAGATAAGAAGGATTTCTATATTCAATTTATATATATATATATATATATATATATATATACACATATATATGAAGAAATTTTATATATATATAATTTCTTCATTGAACCATTATTGATGAGAGTAAAGTTTTTTTTCTTCAGGGGATTTTTATATTTCCTTTTCCATTTGACAGCTTCTAATTTTTAAGCAGCTATTTTCTTTTTTGCAAGTTGTTGACTTTCCCCCCCCCCCCATAATTCTTTTGCATTACTCTCATTTCTTGGACCAGTTTTTCTTCTAGCTCTCTTATATGATTAAGCTCCTTTTTGAAGCTCTTCTATTGAATTCTTTCTAGTCTTAAAACCACTTCCCATTTTTGTTAGATATTTTGCCCATAACTTTTGTGTTTTTTTTTTTAGATCACTGTCCTCTTTCAAGTTTTGAAACTTGGTCTTAGTCTTTCTTGTCACCATAATAGCTGTCAATAGTCAAATTCTTTTTTGTTGTTGTTGTTTGTTTTTTTGCTCATCTTTTTTGGCCTTCTTCATTTCTTTTAAATTTGAGCTCTGCTCCTGGAGTAGAAGGGGCACTGCTTTTGCCTTCTTATGTCAGGGGCTGCAGGCTCTGGCTGTTTAAATCCATGGTTTTCTTGAAGCCTTTGTGTTCACTGAAATGGTGTAGTGAGAGTAGTGATGGTGGTAGCTGACATTGTTGTAGGCCATAGAGATTCGACAGTCTATCAGTTGCTGATCCAGAAACCTACTGCTGGTTTCTGGCATGTGTTGAATATAGTGGATTGTGTCTATGTTTCCCTGGGGATACACTGAACACAGAGATCTGACTCTGGCAGCTGTCTGTTTGCCCACAGTTACATTAAAGCAGGTGGAGGTCTGGCCACTAGAGGTTGCTTATTTACCCAGGGTTATACTGAAGCATCTGCTGGTTCTCATAACTGAAGTGTGTCCATTATACTAAGTATGCTGAGGCATTGGAGCAGTGGTGGGAAGAGGGATTCCTGGTATTGGCATTTGCCTTATTCAACCACTGCAGTTCAGGATCTTCCTTTGGTTTGCTGAGGTGTGGCTTGCTGTTGGCTTGCTGGATGTTTCTTGTCCTGGATTGTGCCCCTTTTACCCAAGTGAGGCAGATCTGTCTTGCTGATCTTCTAAATTTCTTGGACTCAAAAATTGTTTCACCTTATCTTTTTGCTGGCTCTGCTGTTCCAGGATTTGTTTTGGGGTGCAATTTTATGGTTGGTTAGTGATGAATAGGAGAGAGATGTGACATTTTACTGCTCATCTACCATCTTGATTCCCAGAAATCCTTAGTAATGTTTTTAAAACAAGAATGACATTGGTCCACTTTGCAAACTTGGCAAGTGGATAAAATTGTCAACAGACATAGCAAATCTTTCTTGAAAAAACTGTAATGTGGAAATAAAGATATACTAATATTCTTTTTTTCAAATCATTTGTTTATATAATTTATAATTTAAGAAAATTTCTTGGGGCACATAAAGGTTATACAATTTGCCCATGATCACATAACTAATCTATTTCATTAATAGGATTTAAATGTAGGTCTTGACCTTAAAGTAGGCTTTCTATGCATTATTCCATGCCATCTCTGATATCAAATATTTACTATTCTTTTTTCATGATTCGAATTATTTAAATGCACTATATTTAATTCATTTCTAAGAAGTGTTTATAGTTCTAATCATCTTCATACAGAATAGTATGAGACATATTTTAGGCAGCTCAATGGCATTGTTGATAAAGCAATGAATCTGGAATTAGGAAGAGGTGAATTCAGATTTCACTTCAGACATTTACTGCATGATTATGGGTAAGTATCTGTTTCAGTTTCTTCATATGTAAAAATATGAATAATAGTAGCACCTCCCTACTAGGATTATTTTGCAGATCAAATGAGATAACAATTGTAAAACACTTAGCACCGTGCTTGACAGATAGTAAGTACTATATAAATTTTAGTTATTAATAAAACATGTTTTTCACATTTGCAAAAATGGTATTCAATAATATTTTAAGAGCAAAGACAGAAACTTTTTAATTTAAAAAATTTTATTTAAAAATTTTTCTTAAAATGTAAAATTAACTAATGTACTTCAATAGTAAAATAATACAAGGAACTAAAATTTTGAGTTAAAAATTTTAAAGCCAAAATTCTTCTATTAAAATTATTTGTTTTAAGCAGGGAGAAAAATCAAGAGATACTGAACGGTTGTGTATTTTTTCTTCCTACAAAATGTTTTCCAGTTCAAACTACTTTTAGTTGAAAGGTACACTTCCCACCATTTATGTTAAAATAATTTTGAAATGCAACCTTCTAGCTGACAAAGCCAACAGCTGTGAAAATGATACCTAGAAATTTATGCAAGTAGGGGACTTCTGAATTAATTTTCTTCATAGAACAAACTGTCAAGTTCCTTTGAGCATGTATGCCCTATTTCTTAATTAGCTATTTTGCTGATGTTACTCATGTTACATTTTCATAATGTGGAAAATCTACTTCATTTCCAGATACTGCCAAAAAAAAATAAACCAGGTGAAAGTAGCAACTTCCTGCTTTCTGTATATTTAATAATACTCACAAATTACTCAAAGAGCCACAAAATATTTAACTTAACTGTAACATAAAGGAGTAGATAATAGGAAAACTTTATACTATAAAAGTATCCTTGGATGTCTTGTTTTGTTCCTGATTCTGGGAAATGTATAGCAGTTTCTGATGCTTTGATACATAAAGATGTTTCTGGCAGGCTGTTTATATTTCATTGGGAAAATTACATTCAAGAAATCAATACTCTGCCTATTAATTTCTCTCTGTAGAAGAGTGGAGGGGTTGACCTCTCACTAAAAACAAACAAACAAACAAAAAACTGAATTGTTCTTTATCTAAGTCATCTCAAAAACATTTTCCTAGTATCTTTTCTTTATGACTCACAGATCTAAAAAATGCACTAAATAGGAAAATTGGAAAATTCTTTAAAATGTGTATGCATATATTTGTGTAATGATGACATGCTGCCTTTCTTTCTCTATCTTCCCTCTTTTATATAGCTGTCTGCTCTTTTTTTCTATTTTTTCATTTTTTTATTTTTGCTTAACTGATTCTTGGTGTCTCCTTGAATCATTCATTTCCATTTGTTCAATTTTGATTTTTAATGAATTATTTTCTTCATTTACTTTTTTAAATTTCTTTTTGTAACTGTCCAATTGAGTTTTTAAATGAGTTGTTTTGTTCTATGGAATTTTTTTCCATTTTGCCAATTTTGTTTTTTAAGGAGTTATTTTCCAATTCACAAATTCTGTCTTTCAAAGAGTTGTTTTTTTTCCACACTATCTTTTAATGAGTTATATGCCTTATCCAGACTCTCTTGCAAAGCTTCCCTTCCCTTTTCCCATTTTTCTTCTAGCTCTCATTTAAGATCCTTTTAAATTTCTTTTATGTGGTATGGTATGCCTTATGTGGTAGGGATCAGATCATATCCACCTTTGGGTTTTCATCTAGAGACAGACATTTTTAGTCTCCTCAGGGTTTGAAACTTGCTCTCTTTCAGTATAGAAGATACCTATATTTAGAGCTCTTTTTGCCTTTTTATTCATTAAAAAAAATGCTGCAGTCTGCTTATGGGTTAGTGAGGTGCCTCTCCAAGCTGCCTCTACAGACAACAGGAAGTAGCAGTGAAATGCAGTGGCTGTGCTGGGATTAGCAGTTGTATGCAGAGATCATGCTGAGTCCCTCCCGGTGCTGGGTGGGTATGGCCAGGTCCCAAGAGACTCCAGCACTTTGGCATTATAGTCTTTACCCTCTGTGTTTATAGCTTCTCTGCTGATCTACTTACTGGCTTGCTGCCAGGGCAGAGTAGCCAACACTGTGGTAGAATTCTCCCTGCAGATTTTCTATGGAGACTACACCCCACTCCTTCTGGTCTGCTCAGCATGAGGTGTTCTCTGCACTCTCACTGCCTATCTGCCTGTATTTGCACCTGGCCTAGTCCTGTTTCATCCCTATGTGTGAGTAAAAATAGACCTTTTCTGATGACTTTCACGATTATCTTCTGTTGGTAATGTGTTGAACTCCCAATATTTGTGGGTTCTGACAGTCAATCACTAATTCAGAAGCTGAGTTTCGTAAAATAGTTTGAGGGTAAAGAAGAGTTCAGAAAAATGTGTGTGTCCTCCTCGCCATCTTGGCTCTGACTATACTAATACTTATCATAAAAAAGTGAATCAACATACAAGAAAGAATTCGATAATAAAAACTTACTCTTGCAATAGGGAAGACTATCCCAAACAGTAAAATTAAATGGCTACCTGTCAAGAGAGAATTTACATAAGAAATCAAAAAACAGGCTTAAAAAATCAAAAGAGAGGCGCGAAAAAGAGGAAAAGCTAGAAAAAAAATCCAAGAAAAGTGAGAAGATTATGAAAAAAAATGTATCAAATAGAAAGGGAGATACAGAATCTTAAAGATGAAAAGGACTCTTTGAAAATTAATATTGGCTGAGAGGAATCTAGTGAAGCTATAACAGTCCAAGAAATAACAAAATAGAATATAAAGAATGACAATTAGAACAGAATATGAAAAATAAGAAAGAACAAATCTGGAGAACAGATCAAGAAGAGAATACATAAAAATAATTGAACTACCTGAAATCTGTGACCAAAAAAGAACCTTGACACAAAAATGCAAGAAATAATCTAAGAAAATTGTCCCAGAGTGATAGAACATGAGGAAAAAGTCAAAATAGGAAAAATTCACCACTCACCACCTTAGAGAGATCTTTTGTAGAAACATCTAGGAATACAATTGCTAAATTTCAAAACCTTAGATCAAAGAGAAAATTTTACAAGAAACAAGGGGAAAAAGCAAATAAAACATGCTAGAGCTGCAACTAGAATTGTACAGGACTTATTAGCAGCTACAATAAAAGACTCCTGGAATCATATATACCAATAATTAAAAGAACCATATCTAACAAAATTATCCATAATGTTGAATGAAAAAAATGAAATTCAACAATTTTACAGATTTTCAGGACTTTGTTTCAAGCAAATATGAAGTCAATAGAAAATTTAACATATAAGAGCCTATGTCAAAGATTAATTTTAAGGAAATTAATGTGGACAGATTGTTTATGTTTCTTTACATGGAAATGTATGCCACATGTTTAAGACTGACAATCAGTAATTGGTTGGCTCAAAAGAAAGATTTATACAAATGAGGTACAGAAGAAGGACAGACATAGAGGCATTAGAGGGAGGAGGAGAGCTCATAGTTCTGAAAATCTACTCACATCAGCAATGGATTAAATAGGCAACACTATATATATATATATATATATATATATATATATATATATATATTTATATATACCACTAAGAGTATAGCACCCTCCAAAATCTATAAAGAAATGAGTGTGATGGGTGGAGGAGGAAGCAAAGGGTAGGATAGAAGACAAGATGGGATCCATGGTTGAGGAGAAGTTAAGTATTAATAAGACAACTTAAGGAACAGAATTAATGTAGAACAAATTAGCAGGTAAAGGAAAGCAGAGATATACAAAATCACTACAACAAGGATCAGGAGTTGAATTTATTAGAAAAAGAAGTATGGTTAGTAATCACTCATCTTAGACAAAGTCAAACTTAAAGATTTAATCAAGAGAGAAATCTACATTATATGTCAACCACAAAATATTGTTTTAGATGCATATTTATTAAGTCTAAATGTGTGTGTTTAAGTATATGTAGATATGTATGCATATTCTATGTATGTATGTATAAATAAATATATATATATATATATGTATATAAATATATGTGTGTATCTACATGTGGGTGTGAATGTATATGTATGTATGTGTGTGTGTGTGCGTGTGTGTGTATATATATATATTTATTTATATATAAGTGTTTGTGTGTGTGTGTGTTTATATGTGTATGTGTGTGTATCTACTAAATATATCTATGCTTAACTATAGCCTGCTTAGGGGAGATAGGAGGGATGAAAGGAGAAAAAATAAAGCTAAAAAAATGCACAGAAGAAAACAAATGAACAGCCAACAAGGAAGCAAAAAAAAGATGGACACTCATGAATATAATTTCTTCTACCATTACATCTCCTTTCTTGAGCTGGAAATTTATTGTTATGTGTTTTGAATCCTCCCTAATGTTTTTCTGGGCACATGACAATGTTCTATTCTGTTTTGCTTTCTTTTTCTATCTTTCTTTTTATTTTTAAAAAATAAACAAAAGAAAAAAATAAAAAAACAGCAAATGTAATTGTGAAATAACATTAAAGCAAATTTCTTTGAAAATAAATTAGATGCTATCATATTTGATGCATATAGATTTAATAGCTGCATTAATAAATCATATTTATATTCTAATTTCTTCCAGTTTCTACATATCTTTCCTGATACTTGCAATTCTTAGAATTTCTTCCCATGCATAATACTTTGTACTTAAGTATTAAAAGTTTTAAGTGTAAATCTAAAAAAATAATGATTTTATTTTTTTATTTTCAAAGTACATGCAAAGATAGTTTTCAACATTTACCCTTGTATACTTTGTGTTCCAAATTTTTCTCCATCTCTTCTCCCAATAATCCAATATATATATATATATATATATATATATATATATATATATATATATATATATGTTAAACATGTACAATTCTTCTAAAAATATTTCCACATTTTCCACGCTGCACAAAAGCAGATCAAAAAGGGAAAAAAATGATTGAAAAAAACAAAAATCAAGCAAAAAAAAAAAAGCAAAAAAGGGGAAAAAGTTATGTTGTGGTTTACATACAGTCTCCGAAGTCCTCTTTCTGGATGCAGATGGCTCTTTCCACTAAAAGTCTTTTGGAATAGGCTTGAAATCAACTCATTGTTGAAAAGAGCCACATCCATCATAGTTGATCATCACATAATCTTTTTGTTACTGCATACAATGTTTTCTTAGCATTAGTTTTCACTTAGCATCAGTTCATTTAAGTCTCTCCAGTCCTTTCTGAAATCAGTTTGCTGATCCTTTCTTATAGAATAATAGTATAGCATAACATTCATATATCATTACTTATTCAGCCATTTCCTAATTGATGGGCATCACCCAGTTTCCAGTTCCTTGCCATTATAAAAAGGGCTGCTACAAACATTTTCGTACATGTGGGTCCATTTCCCTTTTTTATCATCTTTTTGGAATAAAGGCCCAGTAGAGACACTGCTGGATCAGAGGATATGCTCAATTTGATAGTCCTTTGAGTATAATTCCAAATTGTTCTCCAGAATGATTGCATCCGTTCACAACTCTAGCAACAATGTATTACTATCCCAATTTTTCCACATCCCCTCCAACATTCATCATTATTTTTTCTTGCTAATTTGATAGCTGTGTAGTGGTATCTCTGAGTTGTCTTAATTTGTCTTGGCACATAGACTCTCAAATATTTTATGTTATCTATAGTTATTTTAAATGAAGAAATGCTGATCATTTGTGTGGATTTATTTTGTATTCTGCAACTTCGCTAAAGTTGTGAATTGTTTCTAGTAGTTTTTTGTTGATTCTCTAGGATTATCTAAATATATCCTCATATTTCTGCAAAGACTGATAATTTGATTTCCTCATTACCTACTCTAATTCATTTAATTTCTTTTTCCTTCTCTTATTGCCAAAGCTAACATTTCTAATACAATATTGAATAATAGTGGTAATAGTGAGTAATCTTGTTTTACCCTTGACCTTATTAGGAATGTTTCTAGTTTATCCCCATTACACATAATGCTTGCTGATAGTTTTAAATATATGCTACTGATCATTTTAAGGAAAATACCATTGATTCCTATGCTATCTGGTGTTTTTTTTTTTTTTTTTTGAGAATGGTTATTGTATTTTTTCAAATGCTTTTTCTGCAGCTATTGAGATAATCATATGATTATGTTATATAGTCATTATGGTAATAGTTTTCCTGATACTGAATCAGCCCTGCATTCTTGGTATAAATCTTATTTGGTCATGATGTATTATCCTGGTGATAATTTGCTATAATCTCTAATATTTTATTTAAGATTTTTACATTAATATTGATTAGGGAAATTGGCCTATAATTTTTTTTTCTTTCTCTGTTTTGATCCTACTTGGTTTACATATCAGCACCATATTTGACTCATAAAAGGAATTTGGTAGGATTCTTCTTCCCTTATTTTTCCAATTAGTTTGCATAGTTTTGGAATTAATTATTATTTATTCTTTAATTATTTGGTAGAATTCACTTATAAATCCATCTGGCCCTGGAAATTTTTTTTCTTAAGGAGTTGATTAATATTTTGTCTAATTTCTTTTTCTAAAATGGGACTACTTAAGTAATTTATTGTCTCCTCTGTTAATTTGGACAATCTCTATTTTTGTAAGACTTCATCCATTTCACTTAGATTATCAGATTTATTGCCATACAGTTGGTTAAAATGGCTCCTAAATATTGTTTTAATTTCCTCTTCATTGGTGGAAAGTTCACCCTTCTCATTTTTGATACTAGCAATCAGATTTTCTTCTTTCCTTTTAAAAAATCTAATTAATTATTTGTCTATTTTGCTTTTTTCATAAAACCAGCTCTTAGTTTTGTTTATTAATTCAATAATTTTCTTACTTTCAGCTTCATTAATCTCCTCTTTTATTATCAGAATTTCAAATTTGGTATTTAATTGGGAGTTTTTAATTTGTTCTTTTTCTAGCTTTTAAAAATTGTATGCCCAATTCATTGATCTTCTCCTTTATTTTATTCAAGGAAGCATTTAGAGATATAAAATTTTCCTTAAGAACTGTTATGGAACTGCATTCCATAAATTTTGCCATGTTGTTTCATCATTGCCATTCTATTGCATGAAATTATCAATTATTTCTATGATTTGTTGTTTCACCTACTTGATCTTCAGAATAAGATTGTTTATTTTCCAATTAATTTTTGGCCTATTTTTCTCTGGCCTTTTTTTACATGTAATTTTATTGTATCAACATCTGAAAATTTTACATTACTATTTCTGCTTTTCTGCATTTGATTTTGAAGTTTTTATACCCTAATGGTCACTTTTTGTGTAGTTACCCTCTACTGCTGAGAAAAAAGTATCCTTTTTGTTTTCATTAAGTTTTCTCCAAAGGTCTGTCATCCTTAACTTTTCTAAAATTCTATTAACTTTCTAATTTCATGGTTCAATTTATCTAGTTCTGATAAAGCAAGGTTGAGATCTCTCACTAGTATAGTTTTATTGTCTAGTTCTTCTTGAAGCTCTCTTAACTTCTCCTCTGGGAATTTGGAAGCTATACCACTTGGTGCATATATGTTGAGTACTGCTTTTTTTTTCCCTTCAGTTGAAGCATAATAGATTCTGCTCCAGCCTTTTACTTTTACTTTGTATATATCAAATATAGAATAAAAGAAAAAAACAACATATTGTAGGATTTGGTCTGCTATCCACTTATGTTTTATGGGAGAGTGAATTTACTTTCACAGTTAAAATGATTAACTATTTATTTCCTATCTTCTTATTTTCCCCAAGTTATACTTTTCTCTTTTCTTTCCCCCTCTCTCTCATCATTATTTTGATTTTGACCACCACCTCTCTCAATCTGCTCTCCCCTTTTACAACTCCCCACTGTTTATCCCTTTCTCCTATTTCTGTTTTTTTTTCTTTCACATCCCCCTTTTCTTCCCTCTTTCTTCTCTTACTTTCCTATAGGATGACACTAGTTTCTACATTAACCTAAATATTTCTGATATTCTCTCTTTGAGCCAAATCCGATGAGATTGAGGTTCCCACAAAGCTCAGTTTTCATGGGAGTTTCAGGAAGTAAATGGCAATTTTTTTCCAATGGCTATTTTACATATCCAGTTCTAGGACATTTTCCTTGATGATTTCTTGAAAGATGTTGTCTATACTTTTTTTTTCATCATTATTTTCAGGTACAATAATTTTTAGATTGTCTCTTCTGGATCTATTTTGCAGGTCAATTGTTTTTTCTGATTTTTTTTTTTTACATTTTCTTCTATTTTTTCATTTTTTTTTGGTTTTGTTGCTTGATGTTTCATTGAATTATTCACTTCAATTTGTTCAATTCTCATTTTTAGTGAATTATTTTCTTCAGTTAACTTTTTATCTCCTTTTTCATTTTTTTTTTTTTTTTTTGGCTGAGGCAATTGGGGTTAAGTGACTTGCACAGTCACACAGCTAGTTATTTTTTCATTTGACCAATTGAACTTTAAAATGAGTTATTTTGTTCATTGGATTTTTTTTCCATTTCACAAATTCTGTTTTTCAAGAAGTTGGTTTCTTTTACTATTTTGCCAAAACTATCTTTTTAAGGAGTGATTTTCTTCAGATAATTTCTGTGTTTCCTTTTTCAGAGCTCTTATTTGCTTTCCCTATTTTTCTTTTAACTCTCTTTTAAGATCCTTTTTTGAATTATTTCAAGAGACCCCTGTGAGATGGACACCAATTTATATTACCCTTAGGAACTTCATTTGGAGATGCTTTGCCTTTAGTGTCCTCAGGGTTTAGGTCTGTTCTTCCCTGTCTTTATAAAAGCTATTTATGATCAGAGCTCTTTTTGCTTTTTTCCCCACATTTTTAAAGGTTGAGGTCTGCTCTTAGGACAAAGGAGATTGCTCCAAGCTTCTTGTTTAGGAGACAGTAGCTTCAAACTGCCCTGGAGCCAGTGCTGCTGGCTTCCTTCTCTTGTTGAGTGAACAGGTTCAAGTCTTACTTGTCATTTTAGGGTTCAGGGGCTCACTATTTGCCTATTATAGTTGTGTTGGAAGTTTTACAGCTAGTTTGCTGATCTATTAGCCTCTGAACCAAGACAAAGTAGCAAATGTTGCTATGAGCCTCCCACTAGATTCCTCCAGCATGAGGAGGCTCTACTGAATTGCACCTGCAGTGGGCTGCAATACCCCCTTCCCCACACTCACCCTCCAATTGAGACACACCTTTTCTGAAATCCTTCCAAAATATCTTTCACTGGAAATTTGTTATACTCCAGATATTTGTAGGTTCTGTCACTTCCAAACCATTCAGAGACTTGATCTGGTGTTTATCGAAGGGAAGCAGGGAAGAGTTGAGATAAAGATCTATCTGTTCTCTACTATCTTGCCTCTGCCCTATGTAATTTTTTTTTAAAACACTAGTTGATTGATTATTACGGAATATATGAATAGTGCTATTATTTCACTTCTGCTGAGGAGAAAGCTGAGTTATTGGAAACAACAGAAGTTTTACCTATGATTACAGAGCTGAAAATAAGATGAGAGGTAAACACAGAACCTTCCTCTCAATCTCTAGTATTTAATCTGCCATACAAGCACAATCTTCAATCTTTAATTAATTTGCTTTCATTTTCTGGTGAGAATTAAATATACTGTTTCAATTATGTAGATATATGGTCCAGATGAATTCTCAAAGACTTTTTCCCCTAAGGTTTCTTGCTTTTTTGCTAACCTCAAGACTTATGTTGCCTTTTAAACCTTAGAATATTTTCTTCATTATTTTGATAATTTAGAAATCACAAGTTAAATATTAGATTTATATAAATAATATAAATGGTCATTGAAAATAATACTTACACAATCAGCCTACTTTATCTCAAAGATAATTCATTCCTAGAAGCATGCCATGCTAACTATGTTAGCCTCAAGTTTCATTCAATACCAGTATTTCATTCTGATTTATTCTTCCCATAAATATTCAACACCACTTGGGAAAATTTTACAATGGGGCAGAAGATGTTTAAAACTGTGTCCTATTTCAGGAATAGCACACATCTTCATCAAATTCACATTATACTAGGTCATCAGAAAGGTTCCAATAGTGATGAGTACTACTGAATTTAAAGATGTATTTTTGTGTCTTATTAGTCTTCCTACTTGGCATTAAAAGTAAAAAAGACATTTCATCCATTACTCTTTTTTTTTTAAACCTACCCTTGGAAAAGTTGTGAATCTGTCCAGTTCTTCTACAAAACAGAACATCTGCAAACTAATTGCTGACATCACAATTAAGAGGCTGGCAGTGAATACAACTAAACTCCCAAGTTTCTTCCCAGGACCAAATATCTTGTATACAAAGTCTTCTAAAGCAGGAGAAATCTTAATAAGTCGAACTACTCGAAGAACCTGCAAAATAATAGAAGGAAAACATATTAATTATCCTGCTAATAAGCAAGTTCATTTCAATTTTCACAGGAAAATTTCACTTTGTCAAGCTTTTTTCCAAAACAAAAATTATATTTCACCATTAGTGAACTTACAAAATAGAAAATACTGAGAGGTCAGTTAGTATATTGTTACTAAAATATGTTCAGTTAGCAAATGTATTAATAAAATAAGCTTCATATTTTTCAGCAGGCAAAATTGTAAAGGTCTGTTCATTGATACTTTTTTCTTTACAAAATAGATCTATTTACCTATATATAATATTTTCACTAAAAGAAATTAATCAGTACCCTTAAAAGACAACCAGTAGTAAGAAAACATATTTAGTTCAGATTATATTGAACAGTGCTGTGCCAAACACTATTATGCATACTATGGAATAAGAAATAAATATACAACATTCTTCTTGCTCTCAAGAAACTTAATATAATCAGGGAGGCAAAACTCATGAAATAATTTTAGAATAATATAAGGGAATATGTAATTAAGTGGCAAGGCCTGTAGAATTATTTAGTGTAATTTCATGCAAAGTAATATATACAATTCTTTCAAAGAAAGAATTATCACTGATATCATCAAATTTGATAGACACAAATGGTATGATTCATAGAAACAATGCAATATGATTTATTAAACTAAATAAAAGAAGCTTAAGAAAATTAAGAAGTGTCAGATAAATTTTATATGATCAAATAAACAAAATCTATTAATTTGATGGAATTGATTGATTTTGATCTGTTTACATTCTTTCTCCTTAAAATAAAATTTTACTTTCTCTTTAAAATAAAAAAAAAATTTAAACAATCATCCTGTTGATGGGGTAAAAATCTTAAGCCTCTCTTTTCCAAGGGTAAACAGAAAATTATCTTCCCAATGTACAACTTTTTAAGTTAAAAAATTGAACTTTACTAGTATCTGTAGATTAATAATTTGAAAACATTCATGTTTTATTGATTCAATCTATTCTCTGGCATAAAAGGGTCATCAACAATTTTAAATAGCTATATCCAGACTAGTTTACATTAGGTGTCTAAATATGGTTTATAGCTCACACTCTGAAACTGTACACTTTCTTTTCTATTTGTATTAATATCATAATTATAAGATGATCCCAATAATTTCAGTTTTCATCCCAGATACCAATGAAAAGCATTCTATGAACATCTGTTAAATTTTCACAAATATCTTAAATTTTCATTGCCTTGAAAAATCCTCCTACTTTCTATTTGCAAAGAATAAAATAAAGTAATTGCTATTTTTAAGGGGCTTGCTAAATTGTATAAAAAGTGAAACGCAATCCTAAAGTTCTAGAAATATGGGCTCTCTTTTTAGCATTATAAATATTTTCTTTTTTTTAGTCAGATCACTGCTAGGTTTTATCCTAATTAGCTTCATAATAAAACCAAATTAGGTGATAATTTCAAACTTCCAAAATTTTCAATATTAATGCAAATTCTATTTCTCCTAACAAGTTACTTTACAAAGTTAAATAAAAATGTGAAAAATTTAGGAATCAAGACAAGATTTTGAGATGAATAAGATGTGCTTTGGCAAATTCCAGTTATGCTTTCCTAGTCATATCTTCATCTTATTTATGTGTCCTAAATTCAGGAAAACCAATTTTTTAAAACAGAGATGAGTCTAGAAAATTCTTAGATCAAGCTTTCTAAGGCATATTTTAAGTCATGCCATTATATTAGAACTAGTGAATCTTTTGAAAACTGAGGGGAAATTATTATAAGAAAATGTCAATCTTCTTTTCTTATTTATTTTTAAGAGGTTTTATTTTTCCTAATTACATATATATTTTTTTTATTTTTGTTTTTTAAATTGATGTCCAAATTCCCTCCCTCCATTTTCTTCGCCTCTGAAAAGGCAAGCAGTTTAATAAAGACTATACATATGCAACCATGCAAAATATTTCCATTAGTCATGTAAAAGAAAATGAATCAAAGAAAAATAAAATAAAAAGTATACTTCAATCTGAATGAGACTACATCAGCTCTTTCCCTAGATGTAAATAATAGTTTTTCATGTATTTTGTAACTTTGTTGCATCATTGTATTGCTGAGAATATCTGAATCATGCACAATTGAACACTATAATATTATTGTTACTGTGTACAATGAACTCTGTTTTGTTGAGCTGCATCTTGAAGAAAGACAATAGATGAGATTTTTAAAATGTGAGCTTTCCAAGCATGAGGGATAGCCACTAAAAAATCACAAGTTGAGGATTGTATGTTATTATAGGATCAGCAAAAAGGTCAGTAACAAAAACTGAAGGCCATCCCTTTAACTCCCATAAATAATAAATATTCTTCAATTTGTCCCTCAGACTCCAACAATTCTTTTTCTGAAGATGGATGGCATTTTTCATCATAAATCCTTCCGAATTATCTTGAGTATTACATTGCTGGGAATAGCTAATTTATTCACAATTGATCACTGATACAATATTGCTATTATTGTATACATTGTTCTTCTGGTTGATCTGCTCACTTCACTTTGCATCATTTCATGTGAGTCTTTACATTATAATTACATGCCACAACTTGTTGAGCCATTCCCTACATGTTGGTCATCAGTTTCCCATACTTTGCCAACACAAAAAGAGTTTCTATAAATATTTTTTATAAACATATCCATTTTCTTTGAGTTTTTATCTTTGTGGGATATAGACCTAAGCAATGATATTTCTATCTATAGTTTTTATAATCCTTTGGACATAGTTCCAAATCTCTTGAAAATGGCTGGATCATTTCATGACTCTATCAACAATGAAACAGTGTCCCAATTTTACCATATCCCCTTGGGCATTTCTCATTTTCTCCATCATATTAGCCAATCTGAAATATATATATATATATATATATATATATATATATATGGTAGTACTTTAGAGTTGTTATAATTAGCATTTCTGTAATTAGTAGTTATTTAAAGCATTTTTCTTATGACTAAAAAGAGTTTTGATTTCTTGTTCTGAAAACTGTTCACATCCTTTGGCCATTTATCAATTGGTGACTGCTTTATATTCATAAATTTGATTCAATTCTTTTTGCATCTGAGAAATAAGGCCTTCATTAAATTCGTTCATTGTCTATGGTTGTTGTTTTTCAGTCATTTCAGTCATATCCAACTTTTTTTGATCTTATCTGGGATTTTCTTGGCAAAGGTACTAGAGTGCTTTGCCCTTCTATTTATTAGCTCATTTTAAAGATAAGGAAATTGAGGAAAACATAGTTAAATTTTCCAGGGACACAAAGTTAGAAAGTATCTGAGGCTTAATTTAAACTCATGTTCTCCTGAATCCAGGACCAGTGATCTGCTTATTATACCAATTAGATGCCCCATCATCTCAAGTCCAGTTTTATAAACTGTGGGTCATGGCCCCATGTGGGGTCTCATAAGTGAACATGGGCATTGCAAAATTGTGATTTATTATTAGTAAATGTTTTCTTTGTATACCTATTTTATATACCTATATACCCAGGGTCACATAAAAATATCATGAACAAAAAAGGTTTAGAAGTAGAAAAGGTACCTTAGTTTCCTTGATTATCTCATTTAATTAGATCTGTTTTTGCTTTTGCTTTGTCTGAGAGGATATATGCTACTCTTAACTTTTTTTTTTTAACTTTAGCTGAAACAATATATTATGCTCTAGTGCTTTACTTTGCATATGTCTTTCTGCGTCAAATATGTATTTTGTAAACAGCATGTTATAGGATTATAATTTTTAATCTATTCAGTTCTTCACTTCTGTTTTATGGATGAGTTCAACCCATTCAAATTCACAGTTATTATTATTGTTATTATTACTTGCTCTTTTCTCTCTCTTTCTCTCTCTTTCTTAACTCTGTCCCTCTTCAAAATTTATTGCAATCATCATTTCCCCCAATATGCCATACCTATTATCACACTCATCTTCTCTCCTACTTCTCTGTAGGGTAAGATAGATTTCTATACCCCACTGAATGTGTATGTTATTCCCTCACTGAGTTATTCCTATAAGAAAAAGATTCAAACATTGCCCACCTTCACCGTCCCCATTTTCTCCATGATAAAAGCTCTTTCATGTCTTTTTTATGTGAGAAAATTTATTCCATTATACTTCTGCCTTTTCTCTTTTTCCAGTTCATCCCTCTTTCTCAAACACTGATTTAATTTAATTTAATTTTGGATATCATCCTATTATATTAAACACATAATTATGCTCTATCTTTCTCTCTCTCTCTCTCTCTCTCTCTCTCTCTCTATCACTGCTACAGTAATAATAAAATTCTTAGGAGTTAACATGTATTATCTTCTCATACAGGAATGTAAACATTTTAACTTCATAAAATCCCTTGAGATTTCTCTTTCCTGTTTATGCTTCTCTTGAGTCTTGTATTTAAAAGTCAAATTTTCTATTAAGTCTGACAAATGCTTGAAAGTCCTCTATTTCATTAAATATCCATTTCCCACCTGAAGAATTATACTCAGTTTGGCTAGATGAGTGATTATTGACATTCTACCTCCATTGCCCTTTGGAATATCATCATTTTATGTCCTCTGAACCTTTAAGATATGAGTTATTAAATCTTGCATAATTCTGACTGTGGCTCTATAACATGTTTTTCCTAGCTGCCTGCAATATTTTTTTCCTTGACCTGAGAGCTATGGAATATGACTATAATATTCCTGGGAATTCTCCTTTTGGGATCTTCTTTAAAAGGTGATGTGTGAATTCCTTCAATTTCTATGTTAACTTCTGATTCTAGAATATCAGGACAATTTTCCTTTAGTGTAGAGGGTCAGAACTCTGGAGAAGTATACTTAAAAAAGGTGTTAATTCAGTGGAAATGATGAGTTAATGATTCTCTAGTTCACATATATCTAGTATGATATAATGATATAATCACTCTACTTTGATATAATGATAAAATCACTCTAGATTGGTTTATACTCAGTATACTATAATGATTTAATTGTAATAGGGTATTTAAACTGGGGACAAAGCAAGACTTGGAGGGGAGGAGGGGGCAAGACTGGTTGAGACTGTCAGACTTTCAGACTTTCAGACTGTCACACTGTCAGACTGTCAGACTGCTGGAGGAGGCAGCCTTCTGCTCCTGGCACATCAGGGACAATTCCATGAGACTCAAAGCTACTGGCAAGGGGCTGATCTGACTCCGAGGTCAGAGGTTTGAGCCTCATGGAATTGTCCCTCATATGCCAGGAGCAGAAGGCTGACAGACTCAAGAGAGACTAATGTTTGGACAGAGATAACAAAAACGTACAAAGTGGTAATCTTAGTGGGACTGCACAAATAATTGCTCATGATGATTACTGTGCAAAAAACAATATGATACAGAGGATAGAAAGTTGGCCTCATAGCAAGAAAGACAGGATCAGATCCTGCCATAATAGTTATGTAAATCTGAACAAGTCAGTTAACTGATTAATACTTTAGGCAATCCTCTAAAATAGACCTTCTTAATCTGGTATTCCTGTCTTTAAATTTTTAAAAATTGTTTCAAAATTATTTTTATATTTGATTGCTATTATTTTATTATTATTCTATTAATCTAAATAGCTTGTTTGTATATATTTGATTGTTTATTGTCTTACACCCTCTTTCTCCCCCCTTACCCCCATTTGATTGTGAGCTCCTGGAGAGCACGGTCCTTTTTGAATTCCCAACACTTAGCACAGTATCTGGCACAAAGTAAAAGCTCAATAAATGTTTATAGACCATCATGTAAAATCATTATTCTAAGAAAGAGTCTATAAACTTCACCAGACTGTCAAGTCCATAATACCATGATGCAGGAAACTTATTATTGGTAAAACCTCATCTCCCTGCAAGAAGCCATTGGCTTTAGTACTCCATTGCTTTATTACTCTCTGTCCCTGTGAATGAAGGATAGAACCAGGGATTCCAAAATTTCCACTTAAAGAGGAAGCACAATTCAGAATATTTCCTTCTTTCATATTCCTTTCAACATCCTTTTGCATGCATGGGTCAACCCCCATCAGATCTCTATTCTAGAGAATAGAGAATATTTTCTTTTTCTGTGTTTATATTCTCCAGTGCTCAGAACAATACCTGGTACATAGGAGGCATTTAATAAATGTGTACTTACTGACTGCCAAAAACTTAAGAAATCTTGTTTTAAATTACAGTTTTAGAAAAGGCACTAAACTATAATAATAAAAGAAGTTCTTCAAGCCAGTGAAATCATAGACCTTGTACTTATTCCTACTTTGACATATAGTAAAATGTCACAAATGCTTTTTAAAAAAATTTTGAATCTGGATAATTCTTAATTATTTCACTAAAGAAGAAGCAAAATGATCTTTTGCAGTATAATAAATATGCCAAACTACCTAACAATAACCTACATTACAATTATTAAATTATAATTCTAAAGGTCAACAAAATATTAAAATGCTAAAATGTCACAGACTGTGTATCCTCTATCTCATGCACCTAAAGTACTGAGACAATAGATATAAAGGTGTTGATGGATTAATGCTTATGTGAAAATGAAGCAGTGAATGAAATTAATTTTGGAATAGGTATCTGTCTTTGCTATCAAAGGCCTAAATAATAAATTCAATGTTATTCTTGCATAGAAAAAGCATTTTTTCCTAAATCATTCATCATACCAACATTGTTCAACAGCTATTGTGTTAACAGTATTTGTTGGATTTCTAGCACAACAATACTGTGTGTCCACATATAATTATTCCTTTCCTTTTAATTGTGAATTATAAAACAATATATTTCATATTTCTGTGAAAACAAAACAAAACAAAATGATAAAAGAATCATTTAGTTATTAGACACCTGGGGTTGGAAGGGTAGGTGGGAATATAGTGGATCATAACTTTTAAAAGTATCACTTAAAAAATAACAAGCAGGATGATTTCAAAAAAACCTGGAAAGACTTAGATGAACTGATGCTTAGTGGAGTGAACAGAACCAGAAGAATATTGTACACAGTAACAGCAGTAATAGAAGAATTATAAATGACTTAACTATTCTCAGCAATACAATGATCTAAAACAATCCCAAAGGAATCATGATGAAGCAAACTATCTGCCTCCAGAGAAAGAACTGATAGTAACTGAAAACAGATGGAAGAATACTATTTTTACTTTTTTTCTTTTATTCAAGTCTTCTTATATGAAATATCTAATATGGAAATGTTTTACATAATTGTACATGTGTAACATATCTGATTGTTCAGTATTTTGGAGAGGAGAAGGAGAGAAAGGAAGGATGGAAGGATGGAGGGATAGAATTTAAAACTCAAAACTTTAAATAAAAATGGGAAAAATATAAGTAGCTAAAGCTTTGAATTAGAAATATCATCAGACATTATTTTTGACCAAGACATCAAATTTCAAAGTTTGTGCTTAACTAATTAAATATATTATTGAATAATGTAGATGCCATAATAGAGAAAAGAGCTGGAGGATGATACAAGGTGTTATAGGCCAGAACTCTGAAACAAGAATTTTTATACGGTATTAAGTCAGTAGAATTGATGAGACAATGGTTATCTAGTTTAGCATAGTGATTAATAGTTCTCTAAGTTCAGTATGATTGATTTAATCTTACAACAAATAATGGTTTCCTAGTGAAATAATGATTGGGTTAAACTCAGTGTAGAGCATATAAGCTGAGACAAACTTAGCCAAGGGACTCAGACTCAGAGCCAGAGAACACAAGCAAACTGGAGGTGGGAGCTCAAACTCTTGGAGCCAAGGAGAGAGAGAGATTCATTTCCATCTTCCTCAGCCTTGTGGTGGCTGGCCTGTCCTCCTGCATTTTCTCCACTGAAACCAAGTCCTCTCTGAAGGCCAAGAGAAAGCTAGCTGAGCACCAGGCAAAGGAGACAATAAAGACTTGTGGACTTTAACACCTGGCTATTCTTGTGGTCATTACTGAGCTGAAAGGAAGGCTGCTCCAAGACGACCAGAAAACACTGGAGAACACTACAAGAAGATTTTAAGTTCTGTCTCTATGACATTAAATAAATCATTTAACCTCTTAGTGTTCCTTAGAAGAATTTTATGTATACATGTAAGTACTAATGCATGCATGTATGTGTATGTCTGAATTATACAATTATACATGCAGTCTACACTGTATATAGACTTCAATATTCCCACAAATTAATAAAAAAGATTCTTACAAACTGGTATAGTAAATGCTCAATAATTATCTTCAGAATTATTGTGACATATTCATAGTCATAGAGTAAAATTACCAACAAATATTGAATGGGAATTAATCATAGATTAATGTGTAAAAATGATTTGTCAATATTCTAAGATGTTTTCAATTAATTATTAATTTAGTAATTTACGTACTGTAATTTATGTACATCAAAGACCAGTTTTCCCAGTAAGAAAAATCCCTGCATGGGGACTCTCTTCATTGATGAGGTACCCCAATCTATTTATAATTTTTAATCTTAGAAGATACCAGCTGAGATTCAGAAAAGCTGCTTATGGTCACACAATTAGTAAAGTTCAGAAAGAATTTCAACTTACGTCTTTCTAACTCCAAGTTTACCACTCTATTTAATACAGAACATTGCCTGTGTGTTGATACAGAATTTCTATATCATTTTACTTTATATTCTCATTTCTCTATCTCTGTATTTATCATATATACATATATACATATTTGATATACTAATACACCTATGTGGAATTTTTTTGAAAAGATATTTCAGTAATCTGATGAAATTCAAAGTTTAGAATTTATCTGTGTATTCATTCCTTTAAGAGAAAATATATGCTATAACTAAATAATCATTTTTCTTGTGCTAGTTGTCTTAACTTTTTAAACTACTACTACTACTACTACTACTACTATTACTACTACTACAAAATCCATATACAAAGTACTACACATTATATTTCAGATATCCCTAGGACTTTGTCAGGTAAGTAACACTATATTTATATGCACAAAAGTTTGAATGAATTTAATAAATCTTTGTTTACTTTTATAAACCAGCCACTTAAATTTTATGCACTGGTTTGTGTGAATATATAAATATTTGGCTAAAACAGTAGCTTTTCTTTGTTAAAAATGATTAGATTAGTTATATATGTTGATATAGCTTAACTGATTCACAGAATAAAGCAGAGAATTCAGACCATATACAGCAACTCATATCTGACTGGGACTATTCATTACACAACACTGCCCCAAAAGTGGTTATCTGGTCTTTTGCTGAAAACCTTCAGTTTTTATAGCTGGATGGAAGGTCAGGCAATAGATAACAGGGATATAGAGCACCACTTCTCAAGTAAAGTTTATTTTCAGTTAACTCTAATTTTTAGGGAGTATACCATTACAAAAAAGGGAAATATTTTTTTCTAAAGTGTCCATCTAATGTTCCCATCTCTGTTCTCTGTAGCCTTCCACATGACATCTATTCAATACTAATACTTTAAGTCACTCATGATACCTTCCCACTTACTGTCCCAATTATTTCAATCAATTCTCATGTGATATAATCTTGAAGCTGTGTGTTATCTTCCTTTGAATGGTCTTCAACTTAGCAACATTCATTCCCAATGTGGTATTCAGAATTGAAAACAACACCCTAGATAAACTCTGATTAGAGAAAAGTACAGTAGAACATCCATATTTATTTCTAGAGGAAATATATATTGGGTTTTGTATGGTTATATTTTATGGTTTATGTTCTTTTTTTTTTTTTTTTTTTTGTATGGTTATACTGGCTTTTGACTCTATCAAACTTCTGACTTATATTGAGTAAAACCATCAATGTGGCGTGGAAGAAGCAATTGTTAAATTTTCATTTTTATATTTATACCTCAGAAATCATAAATAATAATCTAAATATTTATTATTTTGTGGATTGGCTAGATAAAAATAACAGATGAAAAATTAAAAAGGCAGATTAAATTTAAAAATGTATCATGTAATCTTTTTTTTGGGGGGGGAGAGCTAGTTAATCCCCAAAAGCTTTTACTATATATTTTCTATCTAATTATTTCTCCCCTTTATGTATGATTTTTTTAAACCTAACACTAAGGCTTAACATTATATCACTAATAAAATTTCAGCAGACAAAACTGTCTTTACTTTCACTGTTTTTAAATGTAGTTCACTCAGATCTAATTTGAACTCATCAATAGTATCTCGGTGAATCTAGCATTTACTTATAGGAATCAATTTCTCTCTTACATAGTCAAAGATCCTATTTATAAACAAAAAAAATTAGTTCTACTTTATCTCTTTAGAAAGCTATCATTATTGGAGGCAACTAGATAGCACAGTAGGATTGAACACAGACCCGAGAATCAGGAGATCTGAGTTCAAATCAAACCTCAGACAATTAATGCTTCCTAGTTCTTTGACCTTGGGAAGGAAAGACAGAAAGAGAAATAACCAGACAGACAAAAAGATAAAGCTATTATCATCCTATGCACTCTGGGCTGCACAGACAGACAGAAAGATAAAGCTATTATTGTCCTATACATTCTGGGCTGCTATTTTATCCTGATTCTGGTCCTTTGATTTCCCCTTTTATAGCTAAAAATAATCCAAAACTTTTTTCTATTCATTACCATTATTCATTAGGCTTAATTCAATTTGAATTTTAGTGCCTAAAACAATATTTATAGGATAATATTGCAGTTTAGTAAGCAAACATTCTATTCCTACAAATAGGATGCCAAGCACTTGGAAAAAAAAAAAAGCAGGGGCGGGGCAGAACTTGAACTCAAGGAACTCACAATCAAAAATATAACCAACTATGTATAAGCAAGATATATACAGGTAAATAATGTGGTAATCTCAAAAAGAAGACACAAAGATTAAGAAGTAAATAGCTTCTTGCAGAAGGTACATATTCATCTAAGACTTTAAAAAAATTCAAACAGAAGGAGGAAAGTAGATATAAGGAAGGCAGGAGCTACAGACATGGTTGACAGCTGCTGCCTAGAGTTGGGAAATGAAATACTGTGTTTAGGGAACAGTAAGGAGATCACTGTCACTATCACTGAGTATGTAGGGAATGAGGGAGGTAGTAAGGATAAGAAGATTAGAAGTAGGAAGATGCTAGAGTATGGGGGGACTTAAAAGCCAAACAGAGAATTTCATATTTGATCCTGGAGGTAACATGGAACCAATGGAATATACTGAATATTGGAGAAGGGAATATAGTTAGACTTCTGCTGAAGGAAGAATAATTTGACATTTGAGTGGCAGATTTATTAGAATAGCAAGAAACTTGGGGTAAGGAGATCAACTAGCAGCCTATTGCACTTATTTAAGAGCCTGTACCAGGGTGGTGGCAATGTCAGAGTGAGGTATATTCAAGAGATGTTACAAAGATAGAACTAATAGGACTTGGCAACTAATTGGATCAATATCTCTCTCTGTCTCTCTCTGTCTCTGTCTCTGTCTCTCTGTCTCTCTGTCTCTCTCTCTCTCTCTCTGTGTGTGTGTGTGTGTGTGTGTGTGTGTGTGTGTGTATGTGTGACAGGAGTCTAGGATGATGTTTAGATTGTAAGGCTTGGATTGGCACCTCTTGACAGTAATAACTGAGTAAGAAGGGAGATATGAGAGGAAGATATGATGATAAATTCATTTTTGGACAATGTGAGTATAAGATGTCAATGTGATTTCTAGAATGAGAAATTCAATAGGTGGTAAGAGAGATTAGTATTTATGATGTGAATTAAGACTTAATCATCTGAAAATCATTTATACAGACAGCACAGATAACTGAATCTGTGAGAGCTGATGAGATCACTTGCAAACAATTAAAGGAGAAAAAAAGAGGGTCCAGGACAGAGTCTTGAGAGACATCCATGTTTAATGGATGGTCATCTTTTATGAAGTTTTGTTTTTATCTTCTGCACACATCTTTTAAAACTCTAAGTTGTAGTAAATATACATACACAACGAGCACACACATGTGTATATATATATACATACATATATGTTGGTTAAAGATATCTCTGTCTACCCACAACAGACTTTTAAAGAAAATTTCCTTTTCCCACTTTTTTCAGAATTTTTTTCTTTTTTGCCTAAAATATTTCATTGCACTTGGGGGGATTCAAGATGTCAGAGAAAAGACAACAGTGTTCTTCCCAAAACCCTCTGAATTAAAATATCATAAAACAATTCCTGGAGCAGTAGAACCCACAAAAAATTGGGATAAAATAATTTTCTTGCCAAAGGCAGCTTTGAAAGACAGTAGGAAAAGTCTATCATATCTAGATTATAGTGGAGCACAGTTCAATGCAGGATATGACAATACATATCTAGCTCCAGAAAACCAGGAGCAAACACTTAGAATGACTGAATCAGCAGCAACTACATCTGCTTGTAGAGCTTTCACCCCACAGATGATAAGGAGATCAGAACATTACAGGTCTCTTTGCTAGCACTGAGATGCTTTGTTGCTTGACCATCATACTCAGATCAGGGTCATAGTCCTGAATTACTCACTCTGGAGAAGTATTAGCATACAAAATTTGTAGCCACAAAGGGATGGGGACCCTCCTCACAATTCCAAGGAAGAAAAATGGAGCTTATTATCACTCACAGACCAGAGCATAGACCCAAAGAGTAGTAAAAATCTCTCTTTAGATCATACCACCTTAGAAGAACTGAAAACTTATTGGTCCCTAGGAGTATCTCTAAAAACAGCTGACGCCTGGACAATGCTAGTCTAGAAACAAAGCCCTACTTACTTTAATAAAGAATTGAAAATCAAGAAATAGGTTAGAGAAATGAAAAAACAACAGAAAAATATCTTCATCCTAGGATACTATTGTATCCTATATATCCTATATAGTATTCATACTATTATGATGAGAAAGTTTGTATCAAAAATTCAGAAAATAACAAAGTCAAAGCTTCTACATCCGAAGCCTGCTTAAAAAGTAAAATGAAATAAGCATGATCCTAAATGAAAAAAAAGGACATTCATGAATTGCCATACTTCCAGGAGTTTGTTGCAAAAATATCTGAATTTAAGATGAAATTTGAAACACAATATGCAAGGTAAATATCAGAGACTTATTACAAAAAACTCAATAAGGACAAACTATATTTTATACATATAAATATAAACTGTATGTCTGAGATTATCATTAATAATTTGGTAGTTCATAAGAAAGATTGTAATAGAGTTGAGTATGATATGATTCTAAAAAAAATAAAATTGCATTGGAAACACAGAATAATTAGATGGGGAAGAAGTTCTGGAACCCTATTACTCTCATTGGAAATGAGTTAAAGGGGAAAAATACATATATACTTAGAAGGGTATAAAAGTCTTCTAAATTCAGAAAAAAATATGAGGGTAAGGGGATAAATGGGAAGAGAGAGGATAAGGGAAGAATCTTATTGGTCAGGATAGGTTTAATAATAGAAAGGCAAGGTATTGGGTAGAAATAAAGCAGAGTAGATGGGAGAGATAGAAAATAAGTGATACATATAAACATAATATAAAAATCAAGAGTGCAATTTATTCTGTAAATAGTAACCATGATCTCAGGTAAAGCTGAAGTTAAAATAGATTTAATCAAAAGACAAAAACAGCAAAACTACAATATATCAGCCAGATTAATAAGGATTGTCAGAAAATTTAAAATAATTAGAGAGTCTAAGGATGGAACATGGTCATGGTGTAGGAAATGTTGAGTTAGTGAAGTTGGGAAAATATGGAAAAATTTGGAGTTAAGGAAGAAGTTATTCATCTTCAGAAAAACAGGATAAAAAAGCATAATATGGTCTTATATACATTCATATGAATGTATACGTGTATATATGTGTATGATTATAAACTTATATTTATATGTAGGTATGTGCATCTATATTACAGATATGTGTTTCTGTGTATGTATATGTGTGTATGTGTTTAATGGTAATCTTCTTGGGGAGGAGAAGGAAAGAAGGAGAAAAATAATAAAGTAAAAAGTGCACAGCAGAGAACAAAAGAAAACATACAAGCAAACAAAGAATGATGTACAATTCTGAACACAAGTTTAGTATTTATTATAGGCTTTTCTGAAATGGAAATTTATTATTACACATTTTTAATCCTTACTTATGTTCTGCTGTGTACATAACATTTTTTTCTTTTCTGAATTTGTACTTAAGCTTAAAATAAATAAATGAAATGAAAAAAAAGTAGAACTGACCAAATGAAAAAAGATGTACTTTTACATTCACTAAAGAAAATAATTCCTTAAAAACTTAGAATTGAGCAAATCCTTGACTTATGAGAAATCAAGAAACAAAACAAAATGAAAAAATAAAAAACAGAAGAAAAAGTGAAATGTCTCATTGGAAAAACAACTGACCTGGAAAATAAATGCAGGAGAGAATTTTAAAATTAGTGGATTACCAGAAAGCCACAAAAAAGAGCCTAGACTTATCTTTCAACAAATGATCAAAATTTGCCCTGATATTTTAGAATCAAAGGTTAGAATAGAAATTGAAAGAAACTACTAACCATCTTCTAAATGAGATCCTCCAAATGAAAATTCCCAGGAATATTCCAGAGCTCCCAGGTCAAGGAGAAAATTATTGCAAGCAATTAGAAATACATCATCTTGTATCAGGAGCCATAGTCAGAATATCAGAAGATTTAGAACCTTCTGAATTAAAAGATAAGAGGGTATGGAATATGATATTCTAGAAGGCAAATGACTTTCACTTACAACTGAAAATCACCTGTCCAGAAAAAAACTGAGTATAATTCTTTAAGGAGAAAAATAGATATTCGATAATATAGAAGACTTTCAAGCATTTTGATAAACAAAAGACCATAGCTAAATTCAAAATTTAACTTTTAAATACAAGACATCAAAAATGAATAAAAAAATAAAAGGGAAATAAGAAGGTATTTAGTAAGATTATACTATTTACAATCCTAGATGGGAAGATAATGCTTGTAACTCAAAAGAACTTCTGATTCTTAGAGGAGCTAGTAGGACACTATGTAAACAGAGAACACAGGTGTGTTCAAAATGAAGGAATGAGACATAAAAAAATTAAGGGGTGACAGAGGAATGTAGTAAGAGAAAAGGAAAAGGAGAGATAAAATGGGATAACATCTCACATGAAAGGGGCAAGAAAAGATTTTGCCATGAAAGGGAAGATATGGAAAGTAAAGGGGAGTGAGTAAATCTTACTCTCATTAAAACTGAGTTAAAGAAAAAATAATATACACATTTGATTGGATATAGAAAGGACATCAGTGAGATGATGCCATGACATGCCAGTGATTTGGATTTAAGTGAGGGAGGGTTGTGCAAAATCACCTGCCTCACTTTCCCCTCCAGACCCAGAGAGACAGGGTGAAACAAAGAGAGAATGGGATGAATAAAGGCAGAGGGGAAATAAGATGGAAGGAAATACAATGAGCAATCATAACAGTGAAAATATTTTGAAAGAAGTTTTTCTGACAAAAGCTTCATTTCTCAAATATTTAGAGAACTGGGTAAAATTTATACAAATAAGAGTCATTTCCCAATTGGTAAATGAACAAATGATATGAGTAGTTTTCATATTCTATATATAACTTCCTATAATTCAAAATCAATAAAAATTAGGATATAAAGATTATGAACAATTAACAAAGGTAATATTATTTAAAAGCTGTGCTTAATTTCTCTCCATCCTCCTTTCTATAAACTTTCTGAAACCAAATTTTTACTGAAAACTTGAAGTAAATGATATAATAGAATAAATAATTACAATCCAGATAGTTAGTAGAAAATGAATATGATTTATTATTCTTTTAATTATAAAGAGACTCTATCCCTGAAAAGAACTTAACCCAGCTAAGGCAAAGACCCTGAATTTTGTTCTTTATTCAATCACCCAACATATATGATACAACATATACATGATCCCAGGTTCCTGTCTTCTAGGAGATTATAGTTGTCAAACTCACAGTTTCCAGGTTGCTAAAATTCCCAAGTGGACCAAATACAATTAAAATATAAAGGAAAAATGTTTACCAAAATAAATAAAAACATCACACAACAAGGATAATAATAATTTCTTATTTTCTAAGTCAATATGCACCCACAGGGATTTGTCTCTATTTGAGTTTGATTCAGCCAAAAAGCAGCACATCTATAACTAAAGTCTGTCATCATACTTTTAATCTGCATTTTTAATGAAGCAAGAAGCCAAACTTCTTCGGCCAAACCTAGTGGATTTTTTTTTGAATCCTCATTCTCATTTTCCCTAAAGCATTTGATGGTTTTTTAAAACCATACCCAATTATATGCTTTCTCTTCTCTAGAGTTTTTGTTATGACATATTCTCTCATTTCTTTTTCAACATATCTGATCATTCTTCCTCAGGTTATTTAATTATACATTCATCCATGTCATATCCATTAAGTGTGAGTGTTCCTCAAGGTATTATCTTCAAGCTTCATCTCTTTTGTCTCTATCATTTGGTGGCCTCATCCATTCTATGGGTTCAATTATCATCTCTAGGAAGATTATTTCCAGATGTCTGAATCCCAGAAATCTATCCTGGGCAATAGGTTTATATCTTCTAGTTTGGGGGCATATCAGATTAGCTATCATATAGATAGCATTAATTCAAAAATTAAAAAAAAACTTGCTATCTTTTCTCTCAAAATTTCCCTTATTACTTTTGAACTTCCCTTACTGTTAAGGAGACTATCATTCTTCCAGTAATTTAAGTTCATAATCTGAGTTACATCAACTCCTCAGTTCTATTTATGCCATGTAGGCAATCTGTGATCAAATTCTTTCATGGTTACCTTTCATATGAGCTTCCTCTAAATTCCCTTCACTCTACTCAAAAAAAGTCACTATCCTGGTCCTGGGGGTGGAGCCAAGATGGTGGAGTAAAGTCAGGAAGTTGCTCAAGCTCTCCCAGTTTCCCTCAAAAAACACCCGAAACCAAGCCTCTTAACAGAGTATGATGGAATGAAATCACTCTCCATCTCAAGATAGACTGAAAAAAACTGAAGAAAATCATATTAAAAACTAGAATAGGGCAAATGGAAGCTAGTGGCTTTGTGAGGCAGCAAGAATCAGTCAAACCTACTAAAAAGAATGAAAAAATGGAAGAAAATGTGAAATATCTCTTTGGCAAAATAGCTGACTTGGAAAATAGATCCAGAAGAGATAATTTCAAATTATTGGCATATATGAAGGCCATGACTAAAAATAGAGCCTGGATAGCATTCTACAAGTTGTCATTAAGGAAAATTGCCCCAATATTCTAAAAACAGAGGGGGAAATACTCATTGAAAGAATCCATTGATCACCATTAATCACCATTGATCACAAGAGATCCCACAGGGAAAAACAAAGGAAACATAGTTGAGAAACTCCAAAACTATAATCTCAAGGAAAAAATACTGCAAGCTGCCAGAGAAAAAGAATGAAAATATCAAAGAGGAACAATCAGAATTTACCAGGATCTGGCAGCTTCTACAGTAAAGGATCAGAGGGACTAGAATACCATATTTCAGAAGGCTAAGGACCTGGGGTGACAAACAATATTTAACTACCCATCGAGATTCAGTATCATCTTTTGGGGGAGGAGATGGAGCTTCAATGAAGTTGAAGGGGGGCAGGACAGAAGGGGGGGAGCATCACATGGACAGAAGGCGTGGTTATGAATGGATTTTGATGAGATGACATTAAAGAAAAAAACATTAAGGGGTAGGAAAACGTCTGTCTAGAAAAAGAGGAAAGGGGAGGTAAAATTAGACAATTAGTTCACATGAAGAGGTACAAATATCCTATTACAATCCAGGGAAAGAAGGGAGGGGGATGAGCATTGGTTGAATCTCATCAGTTTTGTCTTTAAGAGATAATAATTTAATCATTCAGTTAGGGATGGCGATTTATCTAACCCTATAAAAAATAGGAGGAGAAAGAGGAAAACAAAAGGGAGGGATAGGATAGAAGGGTTTAAAATGAATGGTTTAAAATGTTTAAAATGGTTTAAAAAAGCAGAATCTTACAATATGTTGTTTACAAGAAACACATGTGACAGAGAGGCACATATACAGAGTAAAGGTACAAGGCTGAAATAGAATTTAATATGCTTCAGCTGAAGTAAAAAAAAGGCAGGGTAATAATTCTGATCTCAGATAAAGTAAAAGTAAAAATAGATTTTATTAAACGAGATAAGGATGGAAAGTACATCTTGATAAAGGGTAGTATAAAAAATGAAGTAGTAATGATACTAAATATGTATGTACCAACTGGTAGAGCAGGCAAATTCCTAAAGAAGATTTTATAGGAAGAAATAGTCAGCAAAACTATTCTAATGAGGGAATTAAACTTAAACTTTCCCTTTCAGAATCAGACAAATCTAACCACAAAATAAACAAGCAATAAACTAGGGAAGTTAATAGAATTCTAGAAAACCTAGATATGGTAGACCTCTGGAGAATATTGAATAAGAACAGAAAAGAATACACCTTTTTCTCAGCAGTACATGACAGAAATTGACCATGTATTAGGGCATAAACATTTCACAATAAAATGCAAAAATATAGAAATAGTCAATTCTTCCTTTTCAGGCTACAATGCAATAAAAATTATACTCAATAAAGGGCCAGGAAAAAAAAAAGACTAAAAGCCAATTGGAAATTAAATAATCTAATTCTAAAGAATGAGTGGGTCAAACAACAAATCACAGAAACAATATATAATTTCATCCAGGAAAATGACAATAATCAGACAATAGACGAAAACCTACAGGATGCAGCCAAAGTAGTTCTTAGGAGAAATTTTATAACTCTAAATAGTTACATAAATAAAATAGAGAAAGAGATTAATGAATTGGGTATGGAGCTAAAAAAAAAGCTTAAAATACTTAACTAGTCCCATTTTAGAGAAAAGGAATTGATCAAGTCATTAATGAATTCCCTAAGAAAAAATTTCCAGAGCCAGATGGATTCACAAGTGAATTCTACCAAACATTTAAAGAACAATTAATTTCAATATTATGTAAATTATTTTGGAAAAATAGATAAAGAAGGAGTACTGCCAAATTCCTTCTATGACACAAATATGACACTGATACCTAAACCAGGAAGAACCAAAACATAGAAAGAAAATTATAGAACAATCTCCCTAATGAATATTGATGCAAAAATTTTAAATAAAATATTCACAAAGATTACCGCAACTTATCAATAGGATAATACACTATGACCAAGTGGAATTTATACCAAAAATGGAGGACTGATTTAATATCAGGAAAACTATTACTATAATCAAACATATCAATAACAAACCCAACAGAAATCATATGATAATCTCAATAGATGTAGAAAAAGCTTTTGACAAAATACAGCACCCATTCCTATTAAAAGTACTAGAGATCATAGAGATAAAGAGAACTTTTCTTAAAATAATAACCACTATCTATTTAAAACCTAAAACAAGCATTATTTGTAAAAGAAAGCAGCTAGATGCATTCCCAAGAAGATTAGGGGTGAAACAAAGATGCCTATTATACTAATATTATTCAACATTGCACTAGAAATGTTGGTTTTAGCAATAAGAAAAGAAAAAAAATTAAATTTTAACTTTCGAAGGATGCCTCTCATAATAGTCTCTTATACTATCTGACTGCCTTCCATATATTGTATATATATACATATATAGATGCATGAATGCATCTATATATGATGTATATATTTATGTATCTATTCCTAGTTTTTTATATGTTGACTTGTTCATTAAAATTTGCATTCCTACAGAGGTGGGATTGTTTTGCCTTTCTTTCTATTTTCCGCACTTAGCACCATATCTTGGATATAGTAAATACTTAATAAATGCTTACTGACTTCCTCTTTTTAGTAAATCTTTGTACATTAATTGTCTAGAAAATAAAAGCACTCTTAATTTATTGGTTATTATAAGGAGGTCTTTACTAATTTCACCCATGGATAAGAAAATCATACAGTATTGAAATAAAAACTGAATAAGAAAATCATAAAAAAGAAAATAATTAAAAAAAGAAAATCATAAAGAGGAAAATATTAGAAAATATTTTGATTACCTGAAAGTATGTGAACTGTGAGTGATATAGATCAGGATAAACATGAAGAGTAGTTCCAATCACCAGTAGCAGTTCAAATTTGTGAAGAGATGAACTAATATAACCAGTAAATCCCAAACACCAGATTTTCAGAAGAGCTTCCAGATCAAACAGTACTGTAAAGGCCACCTGGGAGAATTTATGAAGAGAAAAAAATGTTGACAGCTGAATCCAGAATTATGATTTATAGTCACAAGTCTTAAGCATTAAGAATGAACTTTAGCCTGTACAAACTGGCTAGTAGTCAAAAAAAAAAGGAAAAATAAACCCCAAAGAATATTTTGATCATATAATGAACATAGACTAAATCAGCCTACAATGACAATCAATCATTATGTCAATTTTAATGTCTCAGCAAGTTATATTTTAAGTTATATTTAATATATATTAGTATTAAAATAATTTCACTGTCAATTTAAAAAGTGTGATTAGAGATGCTAGTATACAAATATACTTGATACTTGCTAAAGCTCAAGTTTCTTTAGACATTCTCTCAAAGTTCTGAATAATTGTAAATACAGAATTTTAAAACATGTTAAAACAGATGTACATTGTTTTGTGTCAGTAGAGAAATGTTGAAACTTTGGAATCATAAAACTGAAGCTATTTTAAAGTTCAACTCTTTCAAATACTTCTTTTGATTACATAAAAAGTAGGGAGAACATTCGAAGCAGATAAAATAAGCAAGTCTATTTTGTTTCTTGAATAATTGTTATTTAATTTTTTTTAAAAAATTACCTAACTATTTGATACATATTGGCATTGAAGCATGTATGTCAAAATATTACATTTTTGTTTTTATTGGCTTTGTGGGCTAGGTGATTCCATTTTTAAGGAAGTAGAAAGAGAAAAGAAGTGAACTGGCAGCTGAAACTGCCTACAGACAGAAAAGTACAAAATGCAAATATTTTAATAGGTAGGTATGACATATTTCATTGAAAAGTTAGAGCTTTAAACAAATTAAAGGAAAGAGACAATCTAGTTCTAGACAATCTAGAAGACTGCTTCTTTATGGGATCTCAAATACCAGATTTTTCACTAAAATCTAAAAATCTCCAATGATATGGAACATAAGATGGAATTTCTTGCCTCCCCATGTATTCATTAATTCATTTATTCAATATCATTAATTTAGTTTTAATACTTAAGTTATTGTATTTTGTGGAACAATTTAAAAAATCTGTTTTCATGACATTGATGGTCTATTATGAGGAGATAAAGCATTTTTTAGAAAATAACTATCATCCTAGTATAAATATAAAATGTAAATACTAAAGCAGATACAATGAACTAGTAATAGCAATTCAGAAAACTGAGAGATTACTTCTGGCTGAAGGAAATTGAAGAAAGCATTCATAGAAGAAATTATATTTGATCAGGATCTTAAAGGAAATTGAAGGCCATCTCATGTTAAGGAGAAAAATTCACTTAACTTTTCAATGCAGAATTTTGAAGAAATAGCTGATTTTTTAAATGTGGAAAAAATAATTTACAATTTTAATACTTCTAAAATCTAGGAAGGCTTTCTCTGCTACAATCTCTCCCAACTTGAGATACTCACTCCTAGATTTCATTGGCATAACATGTTTAACTTTTAAAGTTTTTAAACATTTTAAATTTAGAAATATCTCATTTTTTAAATGCAAAAAAATGTACAATTTTAATACTTCTAAAATTTAGTAAGGCTTTCCCCACTCCAACTTCTTCTAATTAGAGATATCCTCTCCTTGTCTTCAATAGCATAACATTTTTAACTAGAGCTTCACTTTCTCTTCTTTCACTTTACATTTGAAATTTCAAATAAAGTTATGAAGTATATCTCAACATGTTATCATGAACTTCATTATATTCCAATGCAACTATTCACTTTAATTTTAGATATGCAATCAACAAGAATAAATAAAATTATACAAGGGAATTTTAATTCATGGTAAAAATGTGTAGGCAGCACCATCTGCATTTTTATTTCTTCTGTGGGAAAATTATATACTTTTCAAAGAGGCCCACAACATTCATAATTAAAAATACATCAGATGATTTGCATAAAATGTGGTTAACATTAAACACCTGTCTTTCCACTTAGAGGATGGTTATTGGTCTTTTTTGACTTATGAAATTCCACTGGAGGTATTAGGAAACACATAACCACTGGCTAAATCTGTTGTGAAAAATATATTGCTCTAGATGTCTGCATAATGTCTGGAATTAACTCAAACACAATAGCATTTTAGGAGAAAGTGACATATTTCCAATATAGATAGATGATTTATAACTTGTAATGAAGATACAAAATTTCCACTTATATTTATTTTAGAAACACAAGACTTTTAGAAACACAACCCTTCCCCCCAAAATGTATTTCCCCATTCATTCCAAAGTGAATGGTGAATTCATTACATTTGTATCAGTGAAAACTATGATTTATAAATACAAAAGAATTCTTTAGTTGAAATATTGCCATGAATTTGATGACTCTGAAAGAGGAATGCATAATAATATGTACTCTCACTTTCAGAAGCAACTAAGTACATTTGCTTCACATCCATCTCAGAAACATAGTAAATATATACTTTTCAACAGGATCTCCAAAACAAATAAACCCAATTAACAGATGAGGAAGTGGGGGTCAGAAATAAGAAGTGCCCTTCATATAAGTTCTCTATGGAAATACGCAGATTAAATATCAGATTTTTTTGGCCTTATATTTTGTGCTTTTTGTCCACTATTCTATACAGGAAACAGCAACAGTTTAGTATGATATGGATATGACATAGAGGATCTCTACTTTCCCTTGACAACTTTCTTAAATCCTTGATAATTTATTAAAATAACAAGATCAAAGATAGAAGAGAATTTAGAGGGCATTGAGCATAATCTCTTCTTGTTTTAAGTGAAGAAAATTAATCTCAGAGTGTTTAAATCACTTATTTAAGATCAGAAGTAACAAGCATCTGTGGCAGGATTTTTACTCAGGTTTTCTGACTTCAAGCCATATATTTTATACCCTGCATCACCCAGTAATTTGAAAGATGACAGAAGAATTTGATCTTTTGAAACAGGGCTTACCTCTAACACCCAAAACTCTATGTCTCATTATGAAGTCAAAATTCAAAGGAAAACATAGTATAGTGACTATTGGGTTACTTTCCTTGGCTAATAGCTTATCCCTTATACTTCATCATTTTAAAATGTTTACATCATATTAGTATTTTGGTATTCATATGGACCAGACCATGATAAACCTATTTGGCCCAACTCAAATATACAGAAAGGCAAATGTTAGCAGTGAAGAATTTCTTGACCTTTACCTATTCTCCAAACAATATACAATATAGAAAACATATTCTGAGTGAATTATGTTAAGAAATTAACTAAGTTGTTTCTCAAAGTAATTAAATCATAGTATTTGATTTATGAAACTGGAATACGTGGTATTTACTAAATTGTAGCCAAATATTGAAATACATGAAAAAAATTAAAGAAAAACAGCATTGTAATATAAATTAAATAATTAAATTCAATTTAAAATGTTTGAGAAAACTGACACCATTAACATTCTATATGTAATGTACTGATAATTGACAAATGGAAAATCACAAATTGGTTATCTAACTCTAGTAAAATAAAATGTTTATTGTTCACATATTGAAAATTAAGAATATTATTCAAAATTGCAAGCACTAGTCTCTATAAAAAAAACTGATGACTCATGTTGAGTCATTATACATGACTAAGTTAATTTAGCAATTTTCAGAAAATGATAGAAATAATGACTCAAAAGCCAATAATTCCTTTTAAATGAAATTTACAATTAAAAAATCCTCTATAATTCTAGAGTCACTTAACCAAAAATTCCTAACAAAAAGTAAGGCTGAATATGCCATTGGGAAGAAGACTTTAGAGATAGAAGATCGTACTATCATAGATGTAGACTTAGAAGTTATCTCAAATACCTCCTCATAATTTTATTGATCAGAAAAAGTGAGACCTAAGGATTTGTCTGTGATCACACAGGTACTAAATAATGAAAGAGGGGAACTAGAATCTTGGTCCTCTGTCTAAAGAATCAGTGCTCTTTCCATTATACATTCTTCTCAAGCCTTGATGGGTTGCCTTTCAGGAAAGCCTGTTTTTTTTCTGAGTTCTGCAGTCCTAACCAGAAATCTTCCCGAATCATCTGGGCATTCAAATTATGAAACTGTCAGAAGATATCTCTTCATTGATGTTTCTGAAAAAAACTTAATTAAATCTAATAATAGTGTCAAGGACTGAAACTAAAATAAGATGGGATGAATTCTTTCAATTTTGTCACTGTACGTGATTAATGAGACTAAAATGAGGGTAGTGACACAAATTAATGAATCCTTTTGTTACTTAATTTTAACAAATATCATTAAACAGAACAAAATAAAAAAGTATAAAAATTAATTTTAAATAAATAAGAAAAGTTTCCAATAGATGGATATTATGAAAACAAATATAATTGGTTCTCTCTATTGCAAATCTTTTGGAATTGGCCTTAATTATCTCATTGTTGAAAGGAGCCAAATCCATTACAATTGATCATCACAAAATCTTGTTGCTATTGTGAACAATATTCTCTTGGTTCTACTCATTGTGCTTAGCATCAGTTCATGTCAGGCTTCTCAAGCCTTTCTGAAATCAGCCTGCTCATCATTTCTTATAGAACGCATAATACATTTGTTTTTCAAAAAAGGTCTGTTCCTTGTATTTCCTTGTAATCTTATTTTTAGATCTATTATACACACAGACTTATTTTAATTGAAGTAATAATACTTTGCTTTTATTTAAAGCGTACTATAAACTTTGTAAAGTGCTTTACATATGTTACTTCCTTTGCACTTTCAAACAAACACAGGAGGTAAATACTACAGATATTATTATCCCCATTTTATATATAAGGAGATGCTTGCAAAAATAGAGTGACCTGTTTCCTCAGGATTATATAGCTATTAAGTATCAGCAGTAGGACTTTAGTTTCACAATAATTGTATATAATTTTGAATATTTTTCGGGTACTAGAAAACTATTTTGTTAATTTTTAAGAAATACACAAATGTTTTAAAATTAAAATTTAATTGGAAATGCAATTATAAACAAAGTCAATAGATTATCTGAACTAATCTGAGACATAAAAGACACAAAAAAATCTATCTATGTGACACAAGATTATATAACAGTGTCTGCCTTCTTTTGATAATTCATATCTTAGATGAGACAGACAAGTCTTTTATTTCTACTTCTAAAACAACTTCTCAATTTAAATGAATTAGTTCAAAGAAAATAAAGAGTTTGAAAATAGAAAGTATGTAGTTTTAAGAGGCTTTAAAAAAATCTAACTACATCTTGACTCCTAACAGGTAGAATGATTTTCTTTAGTCTTACAAAATCTCTAAAGATGCCCTTGGGGATGTGAATTATTATATCACCTGTGGGGAATTCTATTTTAAAATATCTTTTTAAAAAGTTTACATAACTATATTGTTTCAGAGACTTAGTATTACAGTATATAACCTTTTAAAGAACATATTTGATCCTTCATATTTGAGTGACTAGAAGGTGCCTTCCAATTATAAAGCCTTTAACAATGTCACCAAATCTAACTCTTCAGGCTTATTTCTCATTATTCTCTTTCATGTTTTTCAAGTACTGGCTTACTTTCTATTGCCTGAATATATAATTGGCTTTCATCTCTTTGATGAATGTCTTTGCTCTCAAGCTGTCCTCAATACTTTTACAATACCTGCCTTTCTTTAAGACTCATGGCATGAATCACCTTCTACAGAAAATATTTCCAGATGTTGTTGCTGTTGCTCCTGTTTGCCATTTGTTCTCGAAGAGAACCATGATATCAGGGAGGTGATGGTAGGGCATGCAAATAAACTGAATTTAAGTGAGGGAGCATTTTGTATCTTCAAAGGATAATGTAACTATTTACTGACAACCTAATATAAATGTTTTGCTATGGTTGTTCAGTCATTTCACTTGTGTTTGAGTCTTTGTAACCTTTTCTTGAAAAAGATACTAGATCAATTTACTATTTCCTTCTATATTTTATTTTACAGATGTAGAAACTGAGGCAAATAGGATTAATTAACTTGTCCAGAGTCATAAAGGTACTAAGTTCTGAGGTCAGGTTTGAATTAAGGAAGAGGAGTTTTCATGATTTCAGGACAAGTGCTCTATCCACTGTACTACCTAGCTGATCGCATAAATGGTTTCCTTCCTAGTGCTAATGTGGGCTCCATATTGACTGTACTGTAAATTTGAACTTCTCTTCACACAGGAGAGCAATAAAATTATACAATTAGCCAATTAGAAGAATTTCTGAGGTTCAGTTGCTTGATGTACCAGTGATCCTTTGCAAGTAAATTCTAGCAAAATTTGGAGATTCTGATAGCTGCCAGATAACCCAGAAGCAGCCTTGATGAGCTAAACAAATCTTTCCAGGCTTTTCTAAAATCAGCTTGTTCATCATTTTTTATAGAACAATAATATTCCATTATTTCACATAATGTATTCAACCATTCCCTGTTAAGGACCATGCCTAAGTGAAGGGGCAGGGCAATTCTCCTAGACCCTCCACAGCTGTGGATCATAACATCTGAAGGAGTTGCTGACACAGGTGTTGCTTGTAGAATGGGAATGAAATAAATTGGAGGCAGAAGGAAGAGGAGAGAGAGGTCAGATAGATAGCACAGCTGCCTCTCAGTCTGAGTTAGACTTCCCAGCAGCCACTGTCAGGTGGCCCCCATATTACAACCATTCCCCAACTGATGGGCATCTACTCATTTTCCAATTTTTTGCCACCACAAAAAGAATTATTGTACATGCGAGTCCTTTTTCCTCCTTTATGGTTTCCTTGGGATACAGAACCAGTACTAGCATAAGCAGATTGATTTTTACAGGATTAAAATAATGCTAATTCCTAGTTAAGAAGCTTCAATTTAAGTATTTTTTTTTTACTTTACAGAATGTTTATCCTATTTGGGGATAAGCAATAGATATATACTTTTCTTGAGAGTATTTTTTTTTAAAATCTTGTCATTTTACCTCTAATAAGTAGCAAGGCATCTTATACATAGCTAATTGGTTACTTATTGGATTGGTGTAACATTCTGTAACCTAAAACCAAACTATTTGGTTTAAAAATATAAAAATAAAAAAATATAAAAAAATCAAAAAAAAATAAAATATTAAAAAAATATATAAAATGATTTTCAATTGGAGGGAAAATTATAATTGTATTCACTCCAAGTCTCTGTAAAGCTCAAGTACAAAAACCATGTTATTACTCTTGCTTTTAGTAAAAATAATTTCTTCATTATTAAATAAAACAAATTAGTAATCACTAATAATAGATTACATATACAACTTTATTGAGTGAACTGTCTGCTTCACAGAATTAAAACAACATTTTTGTGGGTTATTAAAAATCAAGTGAGCTTTTAATATTGCTGGAAAAATCACACTTCTTAGTATTCTATACTTTCAATATTTTCGTGCCATATTCAACTAGTTCAAACTACAATTACTACAATTGCCTTGGAATTCTTCAGGTTAAAAAATTAAAATTAACATTAAAATTACTACAAAAGTATTAATAATTTGCTAATGGCAATAAAAACAATTTTCTTCCCATTACTTTTTAGACAGAAATGTAGAAGGTAAGCAAGGTAGGGCAATAGATCTGTCATAATTAAAGTAATCATGTAAATTCATATTTCAGAAGCTTCAATTTCATTCATTTTTTTCTATGACCAATGTCAATTCTCCATAAGTAGGTTTCATTTTAAGATAGTGCAAGTCAGAATTTTAAAATATTATTTTCACAACTATATCTGAAAGTTAAACTAACCAACTCCACTCAAATATCAATTAAGTAAATATTAATTTTATATTTGGACCTTCTGTAATTCAATAAGTTTTTCTTATAAGATCTAATTTTATTTTAAAATAGAATAGCTGTTTCAATCTAAACTATTTAATTTATCTAAAATAAGTGATATTTATTTAGCAACTTAAAATACATGATGGTATAAACTATACCACAATTCATTTTCTATTCTTTTTTTTCCTAGGTGACCACATTATTCATAGAATATGTCAGAGTTGCTGTAATAACCCATTTGCTCTGATACTTCAAAGACAGCCATTTCAGATAAATTATATAATTTAACTTGCTCAACAGGGAATGATATATTATTTTACATACTTTTTTTGAAGACTCAATTTTACAGAATGTAAAGAATGACAGTTTTGCAGCTGCTAATCTATTACTTTTCAGTAAATTTGGAAATATTTGATTCATGTGCAAATTGTTGATAAAAGTCATTTTGTAGATAGCTCTTTTCATGGCCAAATATTAATATGTATAGGATGAATTGAAATGAATACAGATCTTGTGCATTTTATTATGTAGCTACTGTGGCAGAGGAAATGTAACATTGCAAAATGTTGTGTATATTTTGTTACTAAAAAAAATTACTTTTAAACATTAACATTGCACAAATTTGCATCCAAGTTTTTTATAGTTAATAGTAATTAGTTTTTCAAATCATCTAATGAAATTCATTTTAAAGATGCTCTACTATTTTATTATTAAGCAGATTCTAATTGATCTGGCATTGTCAGGAAACAATGAATTTCATGTAAGCCATTCTTTTTCAAATACAAAACATAATACTTTAAATATCAAAGCATTGTTTTAAACAATTTTGATGGCAACTTCTACACTCATTTAAACACCACCACATATTAAGCCTGATGACTAAAACTCATCATCACATACCATTGTTATCATATCAAATGATATGATGATACCACATCATCATACTTCGTAGTAAAACAGTTCTGCATTTCATCATCTAGGAATGTTAGGAGTATTAAACAAATTTTTCATGCATGCATATCAATAACTAAGGGAAGAGAAGATAGAGTTGATTGATTCCAAGGACTTTAATTTTCTGCCTTTAGCTTCTAATCTGCTATTGTCTGAGAAACCACATAATAAAACTTTTTATGAAATGTATATCTAATCCGCAAGTCTGGTTTAAAGTAAATGGTTTAGTCTTTGCCACAGCTTCTGCAGCATTTTTTTTCTTTCCTAATCAAATTAGTAATGTGATACAAAGGGTTGAGATTGCTAGAAATGATTGCTAGCTAAATATAAGGTCACTTCACTGTGACAGAGGTCTAGTATAGAATGTAAAATACCTTTATAATATAAATAACTTCAAATTTAACTTTTTAAAAAAAAGTTTACATTTTTATATTAAACCTGCATTATGTCATTCGATAGAAAGCTGACCTTGGAAGTGAGGAACATATGGATTTAAGTTCTGCCACTGACAAATACTAGTCCTTTGATCCTTAGCAACTCATCTAAACTTTTGGTAACCAACACAACTTCTCTACAACTATAATTAGCAGAAATGGAATTGATCTACCTTGGTTCAAGGAATTCTCTCCTTATGAGCTCAATAAACTAATGCAATCATAGTTGAAATTCAAAAGCAAAAAACCTTAAAATATTGTGGGTTTTTTAAAAATGAGGTACATTCACAAAATATATGTTATTGTAGGGTAGGTATGACATGGAGGAAATAGCAAATTGGTGGTTCATAGACTTGGGTTTAATTCACTATTCTGACATTTATTTGCTATCTGAAGCTGCATAAGTCATTAAGTTTCAACTATATATCCTTGAAAAATAGGTATAATAGTTTCATTATCCATATTCTTGTTATAAGGAAATTTTATAATAAATCTTAATGCTTATATAACTAACAACTGTAATTGTTTAAAGGAAGATTTCATAAATCATATTTATATAAATAAAAGTTCTTGATGTATATCAAGGATTTCAGCAAAATGTTCACCTAGAAAAAAGTGGCTAATAAAATCATTTACATATATACCTTTTGAAATCCACATCTTTACCCATTAACTAATATTCAGTAACTCAATTATTTTACATATATATATATATATATATGTCTATATGATACTGTTTATGTTATACAAGCTATGTCCTGTTGCCATAACATCTGGTTATAAAGATGGTAGCCCCTCCCCCCATCCTGCCATCTTTCCTCTTTCCCTTTCCCCTCCCCTTTCCTCTCTCCCTCCACTTCAGAGCAAAGACTATGGTATAAGTGAAACATTGAGCTTCAGTTGACTTAGCTGCATTAAGTCAAGGACAAACAATTCTTATTTTCTTCCAAATAGAAGAACACAATGGCCACATATGAGTTTCCTCAAAGGATAGGATCAGCACCACATTTTTATAGTGGAAATTGATCCATAGAATTCTTCATTTTCATACTTGAAAAAATATCTCGATATCACAATGAATATGCTTACCTCTGCTAGATAGAACTCATCATATTGTCTTCTGAAATTCTCTCCTTTGTAGTAATTGCTAGCAGCAACAATAACATCTACAGTCACCATGCTCAGGATAAACATGTGAAAAACTGATGATCTCATCATTTTCTGGAGAGAAAAAAATTATATATCAAAGTAAGAGATCATTTTCATTAGCAAGAAGACATTTTCGTTTTGGTAAATAATATGCACTATTTTCATGGTATAAGCTCATATGTCTTAATGAATTTCCAATCACTCAAAGTCCTTAAACAAAGGCAAAATATGGGTTTTTGTGGGTTATAAAGAACATTCCTTCTAAGTGACAGCTTGGATTAGATGACCTCAATAGCCTGTGACAAATAAGAATTTTGTGGTTATTATGATTGGGTAGATAACACATACACACACACACACACACACACACACACATATATATATATATATATATATATATATATATATATATATAGTGTTTTTTTAAAGTCTTTTTTAGTCTTGTATCACCAACTGTCTCTTAGAAAATGAGCCTTCTATAATCATATTAAACTTAACATGTTAAAAGCAACTCATTTTCTTCTCCCAAGAACTTATCTCTCCTTTAAACTTCTCTATTTTTTGTAAGAGTATCACCATATAATTTTTTAAAAGTCAACCAGGTTCACAACAGTGTAGTTACCTTTTAGTCTCTGCTCTCTCTCTCCCATTCCTCATATGTAATCAGTTTTCATTACCCATTATATTTGCACAACATCTCTCATATCAGTATCCTCTTTGATCATATTTCCATCATCACAATTCAGATTCTCATAACTTTTTGCTTGGACAATCTTCTAAATGAAATCCCCATATTCCAAGCTCCCCTTTCCCAAGTATCCTCCACAAATGTCAAAATAATATTAACTAAGGATAATTCTGACAATTTTGGTCCCTTCTTTTAAAAAACGTCAATGTTCTTTATTGTCTCTAGGATAAAATAAAAACTATGCAGCTTGACATTAAAACAATTTTTACAATCTGATTTAAACTTACTTTTCCCAGTTTGTTACACATTTTGCTCCTTCACACATTCTATATTTTAACCCAACTGGCCTTTTCAATATTCCTCATGTCAAAAATTCACTCCCTCTTCATTCCCCACTTCCCTCAAGTCTTAGGTCTTAAGTTATATCCCATAGGAAACTTTTTCTAATTCCTTTCAATAATTAGCTCTCGCTTTCTGCAATTCTAATCATTATATACATGTTTTATACGTAGCACATTTCATCTCTCCATTACAATGCAAATTCCTATCAGAAAAGAGCCATTTTTTCCATTTTTCTTTTAGTTCCCAGTATTTAGCAAAATTACTTAGGCACAATAGTCATTTAATAATTATTTGCTGAAGTTGAGTTTAAGTTCAATGGTGAATTATACTTTTTGATGTGCAAGGCATAATTAAATAAAGTATTTATATCAGAGTGCTTATCTAGAAAAGCTATATTTTAGGAAAACATTTTCTGGAAATGTGTATTCAAAAGGAAAACTGCCGCCAATAGTGGGCTTGTTTCCATGTTCCACTCTCCATTCCTCCAGTTTTGTTATTTGTTCTAAAGAGTAGATGTTTAAACAGATGTTAGTTATCTGCCTGTGCAGACAAGGAAATTATCTGAGATCTGGTATCAAAGAACAAAAAGAGTTTGTGAACTAAAGAAAAGGAAGAAGTACATTTAATTTTAAAAAGAATAAATAAATAAAATTTTTAACAGGAAGGGACTTAGGGTTACTTTCTCTTCTGGTAAGTATTTAGGCAATTTTTAAAATGCAATTTTATCTGGGGTTATTCCGAACTGCATCTTGCCCCTGGACCCAAATGGCTCTGGAGAAGAAAATGAGGCTGTTGACTTTGTACATCCCTCCTGCCTTTGCATCCAATTCATTTGTAAATCAGGACATCACCTTCTTGATGTCTTACTCCTCTTCAAGAAGGAAGGATGAACAATAACAAGAAAGCAATTTATCTTCATACCCATCAATAGCTTTCCTAAAATGACTGTCTTTTGATTCACAAATGCAAAGAAAACAAAATTGTTATAAACAGAAATCATATGATTACATGAATAGATGCAGAAAAAGCATATGACAAAATCCAAAACCCATTCCTATTAAAAACCTAAAAAGCATAGGAAAAAATGGAGTTTTCCTTAAAATGATCAGTATCATCTATCTAAAACCATCAGCAAACATTTTATATAATGAGGATAAACTGGAAGCATTCCCAATAAGATCAAGGATCAAACAAGGTTACCCATTATCACAATTACTATTCAATATTATATTAGAAATGTTAGCTTTAGCAATGAGAGGATAAAGAAATTAAAGGAATTAAGAGTAGGTAATAAGAAAATAAAATTATCACTCTTTGCAGATGATATACTTAGAGATTCCTAGAAAATCAATCAAAAATTTAGAAACAATTACCAACTTTAACAAAGTTGCAAGATACAAAATAAATCCACATAAATTATCAGCATATCTATATATTACCAACAAAGTCCAACAGCAAGAGATACAAAGAGAAATTTCATTTAAAATAACTGTAGATAATATAAAATATTTGGGAGTCTATATGCCAAGACAAAGCCAAAAACTATATGAATACAATTACAAAATACTTTCCATACAAATAAAATTAGATCTAAACAATTGGAAGAATATTATGTGCTTATGGATAGGCCAAGTTAATATAATAATAAAAATAACAATTCTTCCCTAAATTAATCTATACTAACCAAACTTCCAAGAAATTACAGAGCTAGAAAAAATAATATCAAAATTCACCTGGAAGAATAAAAGGTCAAACATTTCAAGGGGATTAATGAAAAAACGTAAATGAAGGTGACCTCACTGTCACCTAAACTATATTATAAAGCAGTGGCCCTCAAAACCCTTTGGTACTGGCTAAGATCAGTGGAATAGGTTAGGTTCATAAGACACAATAGTCAAAGGCTATAATAATCTAGTGTCTGATAAATCAAAAAAGTCCAGCTTTTGGGATAAAAACTCACTTCTTGACAAAAATTTCTGGGAAAATTGAAAAATAGTACAGCAGAAACTAGGCACTGACTAATATCTAACACCCTATATCAAGATAAGGTTGAAATAGTTTTATGATTTAGACATAAAGGGTGATACTATAATAAAATTAAGAGAATAAGGGATAATAATCTACCTCTCAGGTCTGTGGAGAAGAAAGGAATTTATGGTTACAGAAGAACTAGAGATCATTATGAAATGCAAAATGGATAATTTTGATTATATTAAATTAAAAAAAAGTTTTTGTCCAAATAAAACCAATGTAGCCAAGATCAGAAAGGAATCAGAAAACTGGGGAAAATATTTTACATGCAAGGGTTTGATAAAGGCCTCATTTCTAAAATATATAGAGAATTGAGTCAAAGTTATAAGAAGACAAGCCATTCTCCAATTGATAAATGGTCAAAGGATATGAACAATTTTCAGATGAAGAAATTAAAATCATTTCTAGTCAGAAACAAAAATGTTCTAAATCATTATTGATGATAAAAATGCAAATTAAGACAACTGAGGTACCATTACATATCTCTTAGATTGGTTAAGATAACAGGAAAAGATAATGATAAATATTGGAGGGGATGTGGGAAAAATGGGAAACTGATGCATTTTTAGTGGAATTGTGAACTGATCCAACCATTCTGGAAAGAAATATGGAATTATACCAAAAGGGCTCTCAAACTTTGCATACCCTTTGATCCAGCAATGACTCTACTGGGTCTGCATCATAAAAAGATCATTAAAAAAAAGAAAAAAGGACCTATATGTGCAAAAATGTTTGTAGTAGCCTTTTTTTTTTGTAGTGGTGAGGGACTGGAAATTGAGTGGAACCCATCAGCTGGGAAATAACTGAACAAGTTATGGTATATGAATGTTATGTAATATTATTGTCGTATGAGAAACAATTTGTAGGATGATTTGGAAAGGCCTGGGGAGACTTACATGAACTGATGGTAAATGAAATGAGCAGAACTAGGAGATCATAATACATGGCAACAATAATATTATGTGATGATGGATGTGTCTCTTTTCAACAAAGAGGTCATTCAAGCCAATTTTCTGAGTCTCCTTGCTTGGGGCTGGGCAGCTTTCTGGAGAGCCTTTCAGACCAGCCTTGGGCTCAGTAGGAGAAGTGCAGGAGGCCAGCCACCATGGTGGTGTGAGATGAAGTGACTGAATCTGGTTCTGCCTCCAAGAGTAGGCTGCTTCTGAACTGACTGACGTTCCCCTCTCAATCTTTTTCATCTGAACTCTGCTGACTGAGCTCAGCTGTTTTTATGCTGTCTCAAAGGTTGACTCCTCCTCTGAGAGAGTGGGATTGTGGGTTTGTGAATCTCATACTGAATAATACTGACTGGTGAATCTCCCAAAAGTGTGAACTCCAATGAGTACTTAAATACATTAGTGAGCTAGAGAATTTGCTAAGGACCATGCTAAATTAGGCAACTGACTTATCACTTTGTAAAGATTCTAACAGACTTAAATGTAGAGAACCATCTATATCCAGAAAGCGGACCATGGAGTCTGAATGGAGATCACAACATAGTATTTTCACCTTTTTATTGTTTCTTTTTCTTTTTCTTTTTTTCTTTTTACCTGATTTTTCTTATGCATCATGAAAAATGTGGAAATATGTATAGAAGAAATGTACATGTTTAACATATATTGGATTGCTTGCTATCTAGGGAGGGTGGAGGAAGGATTTGGAACACAAGGTTTTGCCGGGGTGAATGTTGAAAACTATCTTTGCATGTATTTTTGAAAATAAAAAAAAAACTAGTACTAAAAAGACAGACAGAAAGACACAGAGAGAGGCAGACAAACAGACAGAGAGAACAGAATTGTTGTCATGCCATTTGGGAGCTATGCTCCCTGAATAGTAAAGGACATTTGTGTTCCAGGACCTCAAATTTTATAATTATTGTAATCTATTCTTAAAAAATATATTTTTACACATATCAGGATTCTACACTTAAGTGAGAATAAACCATAAACTAGAGTTGAGAAGTAGAAAAACAAAAAGCAAAGTAACTAGAAACTTAAAGCGATCAGGTGCCTTTTTTTTGGGGGGGGGGTTAATTTCTGCATCAACTCTTAATTTGTTCTAGGTCATTTACTATTGGTGGTTTCTAAGTTTTTCCTTTTTACAACATGTGACCCTGCCTTCATAGGATGACAAACCTTGGATCTCATGTAGTTTAACCTCTTAATTTTACAGATAAGGAAAGGAAGTCTAGAAAGACTGGTAAAACTTGCCCAAGATCACAAAATCAAGGAGAATCTGATTTTTGAACCAAAGTCATCTTATTCCATAGCCAGTGCTCTTTCTCTATTCCATGGTGCTTTTCAGCTAGATGATTATAGTCCACTTTTGCCATTTTCCTGACTTTGATTCCTATTTACTACCTCTGCTTTACATTAGCTCAAGTTGTTTGTCTTATTGATCATCATTCCTATATAACTACATTTAAATAATGCTTCCATTTTGGGATTTTTTTGCCCCAACTGTATTTTATTTGTATATGGTTTTCCTACCTTTGTGGTTCATTAATTTTTTCACCAAATATCACTGAGTTCGAGGCATTAAAATGATAGATAAACATGAGATATATTTCCTAACACCTTGAGGTTTACATTTTAGTTAAGGATGGGGTAAATATAGATTTACTACTGGAAGGGGTGCTGGATTCTATCCATTCTAATCATATTATGGATGAAGAAACCCAGAAAGTTTTTTTAGCATTTACTTAATTTATTTTTAAAAATTTTAATAGTAATTTATTTTCCAAACACACACAGTTTTCAATATTCAAAGTCTTGTGTTTGAAATTTTTCTCCCTGGCCTATTCCCATCCCACTTCCCATGACAGTAAGCAATCTGATATATAGGTTAAAAATATCTGAAACATTTCCATATTTGTCATTCTATGAAAAACAAATCAGATAAAAAGGGGGGGCATGAGAAAGTGAAATAAACAAACAAACAAACAAAATAACAAAAAAGCAAAAACACTTTTGTTCAATTCACATTCAATCTCCACAGCCTTTTCTCTGAATGTGGATGGCATCCTCCATCATAAGAAACACAGAAAATTTAAAATATTTGTTTAGGGTCATATAAGTAATATACGGAATTCAAACCCAGGTCCTTCTGGATTCAAAGAAATAATTTCCTTCCACTGTGCATAGAAGTATATAAATAACTGAAATACAAGTCTGATTATTACAGGAACCTTAAAAGAGTTTTCATAAAATGTCTTGGGAAATCAATGAAAACTTAGTTTCAGTTTTGCATATGAGGTAGGAACAACATAAACAAAAGAAAGAAAATTTGAAGTAATATGCACAGGTTTGAGAATAAATAGACTTTTTTTAGAGAGCACATAAAGGTACAATGAGTATTGAGAAATGAGGCTAGAAATATAATTTGGGGGTACAGTCTCAAGTTATATTGACCATTATGTTAAAGTAAATGAAATTTATTGGTAGGAAACAGAAGACCATTAAAAATTTTTGAGTGAATCTTTGACATCAGATAAGCACAAAGACAGAAGCAAAGAAGGGTAGATAGAACATTTATCAAAGATTTCCCATACACCAAGCATTCTACTAAGTGTTATTGATACAAATGAAAGTCTGTAAGACTATTCTTGCTTCAAAATCTTACATTCTCATAAGAAAAGACAACATACAAAGGGAACCTGGGAAGTAGACTTGTATGTGAGAGATATTATCTGTGGCTGGAATTGTCCAGAAAATGAAAGAAGGAAGATTGAAATTGAGCACAATATGCTCAATCTGGCCTATCAAAACTCAATGTGATTTCACAGATAGATATCATTAGAAAGATGCCTTTTATCAATTATAAACCAGACAGAAATAGAAAAAAATTGAAAGACCAATTATAAAAAGAAAGGGATAATTCAACATTATGGTAGCAGTGTGAAGGAAAAGAAGGTGACAATACACACATGCACATAAACGCATGTAACTGTGTTTGTATGCATGTATACAAATTATAGTAGCAATTGATTATACATGGGTCGATCAACAAACATGGGTTAAGCAACTATTATGTTCCAGGTAAAACCAAACATTTGTTATTACTGTTTTACTGGTTCATTTTTTTTTCAATCAAAAAAAGTAAAAAAAAAATTAAATTAAAAAATGTTTTCAGTCCTATCTGACTCTTCATGACTCGATTTAAGTTATTCTTGGCAAAGATTCTGGAATTGTTTTTTCTCTTCTTCTCCAGCTCATTTTACACATAAGGGACCTGAAGCATACAGGGATAAGTGACTTGCTCAGGCTCACACAGCTGGTAAGTGTCCGAGGTCAGATTTGAACCCATGAAGATGGGCATTTATGACTCCTGGGCCAGCTTTCTATCCATTGGGCCAAACATTTCTAAGCCAGAGATAAAGACTTCTTGGGGAATAAGAAAATGAAGATCCATGAAGTACAATAATTAATGAAGTACAATCCTAGAGAAGTTAGAGACAATGGGGAGGGAACATTAATATGTTCAGAGCCTTGGTCAAGCAGAGGGATATTTATTTTCTAGATACAAGAGAAAAAGAGAAAGGTGAACATGAAATTCTGGAGTGATGAATAAGAAAGAAATTGAGGAAAGTCATGTGGATGTCTTGATTTTCTCATCAAAGGAGGTGATTTTTGAGAATTCTTTAAGAGAAGAAAGAAAGGAATTGATAGTGTTAACAGAAAGGAATAATTTAGGAACAGTAAATTCTAGAATTCAATAGGGAATAAACAAGAGGTAAAAAGATTATGAAACAATAGTGGAAAAACTCATAGGCAGTTAGATGGTACAGTGGTTAGAGTACTGGACCAAGAGTCAAGAAGCCTGAATTGAAATCTAGTCTAAATCACTTACTCTGTAACCCTGTAACCTTAGACAAGTCACTTAATCTCATTTGCCTCAGTTTTCTCATATGTAAAATGATCTGGAGAAGAAAATGGTAAACCACCCCAGGAACTGTCAAGAAAACACCAAATGGGATCATAAAACATCAGACAAGACTGAAATGGCTGAAAAAGTGAGGACTCAGGATTTCCACTGACAACAAAACCTAATTAAGAAACAAAAATAAAAACAAACTAAATGTCTAGACTAAAGATGTTTCAGAAAATAATTCAAATGTATCTAAGTCCATCAATTAATATAAAGGTAAAATAAAATTAAAATTTCATTTCTTTCCATCAGCATATTCTGGTATATACCACATGATATAGGAAACCAGAATATTGGATCACCAGTTCTGCAAACAAATTTTCTATTTTCACTGTGATATTTTACAGCTATCAGGTCTTTTTTATCTATTATGAAATGAGTGAAAAATATGTATAACTACAGTGTTATTTATTTTCTATACTTTCTTAGCACAAAATTCTTTTAATAACATTTAAAGAAATATTTACTTGATGTGCCAAAGAGCTTCACATTCTCATTTCCCTATCCTTGCTTGGGAAACTTTCCTTTAAAAATAAAGATTTATTACTTAAAGGTCCAAACAAAGCTTCTAGCCAGGACTGTCAAAAGCATTTTAGTTGGGTTTTCTGGGTGTCACTACTCTACTTTCATGCTGTCATTATAATTATGTTGTTTTTTCATCTGAGTCTCTACTTTTCTCTGCTGATAGTCATTAAAATAATCTTTCACAATGGATTTTGATACACTATAATCACCTACTCAGCTGCTTTGTCTAAGTAGCAAATTTCAAATTTTCAAAGAGACTTAAAGTTTAAAAAATACTAAAAACAAACAAAAAAAATTCACTAACAATTTCTCATAAAAATTTACACAGTACCTGGACTAAACTGAAGTTACAGACTATGTGTCTTATGGCACATCAGTGAATAAAGGACTTTTAAAAGAATCCAAAGCTTTTAAAAAAAGAAATGACTCACATCATGTCCAGTTTGCTAAATAAATTTTGAAGACAAGCCTAACCTAATAAGTTCCATGTTTTCTTTCTTTTCTTAAAGTTTGCACTGACAAAAAAGATACCCATACAAATGTTTACAGTTAAGTCTTTGAGTCACAAAATAACAAATAATCTGAAATTCACAAAATTCTGTTACTGGACGATGCTATGAAGTATCCTTCACATCGCATAGCTCTGACCTCTTAAAACATATTTAGTACTCCTCTGAAATGCTCTGATATTTTGGCTTTATGTATCTTTTTTCCAATCTATGACATGGATCCAATCACCAATTTGGTACTTGGCCATAAGAAATAGAACCTATTGAAATTCTACTTAGATTAGTATAACTGCATATGTTCTTTCAAACTATAACATGTCAGAAAGATTAGAAAATGCTCCTATAAAGTGTAAGATATTGGCTTAGATGACCTCTAGGGTCCTCTTTAGGAATTTCAGGATTCTATGATTCCCAATCATAATGAAAAAATCTTAGGTACTGTGTAGAAAGTCTTTCTATTATCTGGAATCTATGCATATCCTCCAAATAAATGAATTAAATAAAATTATTTAAAAACATTCAGTGCAATATGAATTATCTGCTTTTTGACCATTTTCTTTTAACTCATTTCCTACCTTTATGATTTTTCATGACTCTTCTCTGTTCTTAGGATGTATTCCATCTCACAACTATCTCTCAGAAAACCCCACTTCCTTCAAAAGTCAAATTATTTGCCACTTCCTACATGAAGTATTTTCTGATTCAACAGTTGTTAAGAATCTGCTGAAAGTGATTTTATAAAGATGTTTTCTTTTTACTTATTTGTATGTACTGTTTTTCTTTGGTAGGCTATAATGTCTTTGTTGCCAAAGACTGTTTCCTTTCCATCATTATATCCTCATCATCTGTTATGATAGTACCTTGCAAACAATAAAGCCTTAGTAAGTGCCTTTTGGTTGACTGATTCCCCTAAGTCAGTGCAGGGGAAGTAGTACTGGATTTAGGGTTAGAAAAGTTTGGTTTAAATCCTCACTCTGCCAATTACTACTTATATAACCTTGGCCAAATAGTTTATATTCCCTATGTTGTTTCCTAATCTGTAAAATAAAGATATGACAGTAGATGACCAATAAGCTTTTTTTTTCTGTCCTAGGACCACATAAATACTTCATAAAATGGAAAAAGCCATACACTAGGAAATGTGGAAGTCACAGAAGGTATTTGGTTATCTGAGAATTCTCGTACAACATTTGAAACTTAGAAGAGAGCTCAATAGCCATTAATCAATCAATCACCATTTATCTTAAGTGTCTTTTTATTTTATTTTATTATTATACCATATTATTTTAATATAATAGGACTTGTGCAAGGTAACAGGAGATACAAAGATAAATATGAAATAGTTCTGGTCCTCAGGAATCTTTTTCTAGATTCTATTGGGGGACATGCTAGTTACATGGAAAATAAATACAAAGTGATTTGAGGATGGGGGTAATATTAGGAGCTGGAGGCTCAAGAAAGGCCTGATATAAGAGATGTCCTTTCAAAGTAACCAAGACTAATTAAAAACCCATATACGAAAATGGGGCAGCAGCTAGGTGGCACAGTGGATTAGAGCATAAAGGCGTGGAGTCAGAAATACTCATATTTCTGAGTTCACATTTGACCCTGGACAAGTCACTTAATCCTGTTTGTCTCAGTTTTCGCATCTGTTAAAATGAACTGGAGAAGGAAATGATAAACCACTCCAGTATCTCTGCCAAGAAAACTCCAAATGGGGTCATAAAGAATTGGACATCACTGAAACAACCAAACAACAACAATATAACAAAACAATCTTTTCTATAATATATCTGAGAAAATGAAGTTGCTGGAAGATCTTCAAGAAAGATGAATCCATTTCTACTAAAGCAGTCTATTTAACTAATACAGCTCTAATTTTTTTTGTTACAAGTTAAAACATGTTTCTTTGCAATGTTCATCTTTACCTCTGAATTCCTGTTGTAATATCTATCATTCTCATTCTCTCCCTTATCTTCAGTCTCTATGTGTTGATTTTCTACTGTCTATAAATACAAATGTCTCTCTCTCTAATGTTTTCAAAAAAGACCCCTCTCATTTGATTCTATCATCCTTTCAAGCTATTGTCCTTTACATCTTTTCATCTTCTTGGTCAAAATCTTTGAGAAAATAAGATTTATACTGTGCAATTTAGCTTCAAAGTTCAATTAAAAATCTCTCTTTCCATGTGCAAGGAGTAAACCTAGAAGGATTTAATGAACAATGCACTAATTTTCATAACCTATAACAGAACACTATATCTCCATATACACAGACATACACATATAACATATATACATGTATGTATGTATATAAATATGTTTATGCATGTATATACAAATATATGTATGTGAATAATATGCTATATTCCAAGCTTCCTTTATCTCAGTTTAGATATTATTCTCTTCAATAAAATATGATTGTAAAATATCTGATTAAAAATGGCGTTTATTTTTCTCCACTTTTGAGAAAAGAACTAAAATCACTGTACATGTTCAAGGGAGGGCAAAGACTCAACTGAGTAAGAGCATGGAGGACTCAAGATGTCCAATTGAACCTAAAAGCTGTGATTTTGAACAAGTACCTTAATCTTTATCAGAGACTCAGTTTTCTCATCAGAAACATATGGAAAATAATAAAGCTATTGCCGACCTTACAGTATTATTTAGAGGCTTAATAGCAGGTTATTTATGTGAAATAATTTGTTACTATAAAGTATTGCATAAATAAAAGAACAAGCTGTTCTTCTTATTGCCTTGTTAACCAGCCATCATGTCATCCTTAAAACCTCACTCTCAACTCATTTCACATATACAGTGTTTTGCTAAATCTTATTATAACCTTTACATCTTTCATGTCTCCCTTCTCTCTAATCACTTGGCCATCATCCTAATTCAAGTTCTTATCATGTATTTATGTCAACCTGCATTTTTGATTTCCTTCACAAGCTAATTGTACAATATTTCAGAGTCTGATTCTTTTTGTACAGCAAAATAACGGTTTGGTCATGTATACTTGTGTATCTAATTTATATTTTAATATATTTAACATCTACTGGTCATCCTGCCATCTGGGGGAGGGGGTGGGAGGTAAGAGGTGAAAAATTGGAACAAGAGGTTTGGCAATTGTTAATGCTGTAAAGTTACCCATGCATATAACCTGTAAATAAAAGGCTATTAAATAATAAAAAAAAAGTTTTTATCATGGCTTGACAGGAGTTGGTGTCCCCACTCCAAGTCTCTTCCTATTCCTTAACCTCCTTCCACTTAGCTTCCACTGTGATTTTTCTAAAACTAATTTCTAACCATTTCACTCCATATTCAATAAACTTCAGTGGTTCCTTATAACCATCAAAATTATATATAAAATTGTCTGCTTGATTCAATCTTAGTTTTGCTAAACTTGGTACAAATTTTATGCACCACCTCAGCTTTATAATATAAATATATTGACCTATTTGATTTTCTTCACATACAACCCTCCATCTCCCATTACTGTGCCTTTCTACAGGATTTTCTTCCATTCCTAGTATCCTTACTTTCCTTATCTTTACTTTTTAGTGTTCCCTGTTTTTTTTTTCATTACTGTTTGTTCCCAAATCCCATCTTCTATAGGAAATGTTTCCAAATCCCCACAGTTACTAGTGTTTCCTTTTTAAAATTAAATTACTTCTACTTTGTTGTTTTTTTAAACTATTTTTTCTTGATATTACTTTTATTTTGTACCTAGTAAACTACCTATCATCTGCTCCAATTAAATGTTAGCACCTTGAAATCAGGGACTATTTTTGCCTTTATGTGTCCAGTATTATCACAGTATGTGGTATGTGAAAAAAATCTATATGTTCTAAAATATTTATAGGGAAAAAAGTAATAACACTATAAATGCTTGTTGAGTTAAAGATTCGTTTCTATAATAGTCACAGTTACCACAGACAATGTTGTGTTGCTTCTGCTGAAAAGGTGGTGACTAAAAACTTAGAATCAAAGGTCTAGAACTGGAAGACACATCAGAAACAAACTATTCCACTTATTTCAATTCACAGATAAGGAAACTGAGATCCAGAAAAATTTAAGGACTTGTTCCAAGTAACAGAGAACAAACATCAGAGCGGGGATTCTGGTTCTCTTACTGTAAAATAAGTTGTATTTACTCTGTACTACACTACTTCTTTTAGTTTTTTTTTTTTTTTTTTTTTTTTTTTTTTGGCAATGCAATTGGGACTGAATGACTACCTGAGGTCATTGTTAAGTATCTGAGGTTAGATTTTAACTCAGGTTCTCCCGAGTCCAAGATCAGTGTTTTATCCATTGTACCATTTAGCTATCCTTATTGTGCCATCATGCTGCCCCTAGTATTCCTTATTAAGGTACCCTCACTTGTAGATTTGAGAAAAGTACATGGGGCAGATGGGTCAAATCAATTCCACCACCTTAAGTGTCACTTTCTCTCAGACTTTGATGGAGATAGCCTAGAACTCTGAGCCCACACCTGATGCCATAGTATACCATGAGGACATTTTAAAATAAATTGATTATAAGCATTTAGATTTGAAATCACATACAGCACTGATTTTTTCTTGAGCCCTTGCAAAGAATTGAATGTTTTTTTTGTGTATGGTGTGCATGTGTATCACTATTTTACCAAGCTGATTCTTAAGTTTCTAGGCAAATCAGTCCCACATCTAATCTAATTGTGTTACACTCAAATGTTTCATTAAGGTCCTTATGGAAAAAATAAACATGGGCATATCATGTTACTAAATAGTGTTAAAAAGAGAGAAAACTTTTCAAAGTGTCACAGTTTCATTAAGTTAGCACATAGCTATATTGGGTGCTTCTTTCTAAATAATAAGTATTTAAATTTCTTAAAACCTTTCAAATAAGAGACTATTTTAATCCTGAATCTGATCTGAACTCAACTGTAATTACTTATTTAATCTTACAAATAAAGCAAACATAACTTTCCACAGCACAGTCTGAATTAAAATTGAAGTACTACATATCTCCCCTTCTCTGTGTGTGTTGTTTGTCAATGTAGGGCATGGTAAATGTCTATGCTGAAGGGACAGAGAAATAAAAAGAATGAAAAATTTCAATTAGTAATTTCTCCTAAATCCATTTTTCTTTTTATTCTTTATTTCTTCTTTCTTTGATCCTATCTCCCTACTATTCATTTTAATGCATTCTAAATTATCTGAATAGTACTTTCATTCCTACACAGAAACTATTCTCTAAAATCACCATGAAACCAAATGTTTTATCTTAATTTTTATATTACTCTCCCTCTTCCTTCTCTCCTTCCCTCCTTCCCCCCATCTCTGTCTCTCTCTCTGTCTCTCTCTGCCTTCTTAGGTCTATCCTTCTTATGATTTCTTCGATGTAGTTGTAAATTCTTCCTTCTTTCTTTTAAATTGAGAACATTCTAATAATAAAAAAATCATTATCTATCATTCTTATACTTGATTGTAAGTTTAGATTGTGCCATTTCTTCATTTCCTTCCCCAGCATGCAACATGGTAACTTGCATGTAGTAGGTACTTGATAAATGTTTTAGGGATTGAACTAAAATAATATAAGATGATTCATTCTATGAATGATTCTCCATTTTTATTTTTGATTCTCCAAAGTCATAATAAAAATAAAATTTAAAATTATTTCCTTTTTTTGGATGAATGAGAACAAGAAATTGGGGGGGGGACATACATATCTGTGTCATACTCAATCTAGTGTGTTTTTTTTTAACTTTAGAGCTGTTTTTTTAAAATCTCCTATACTAATGAACTCATGTGAATTGACTTGACTTCTCACCAAATTGGAATAAGCTATTCTTAAATGAAGATATTCCAGGAGCCTTACTAGTTAGTTGAAGGCTTTTTGGAAATTCATATATTGATAGCTTTTCAACACTATTCATCATCTTGTTTGTTATTTTAGGTATGATATAGGTTCTACTCTTCTTCTACACTCTACTTCTCTACTTCTATCTTTACTTCTCTTTTCTACCTCTACTTCTACCAGGGCAGAAATCACATGAGGTTCAACTCTGTAACTTTTGGAATCAATCATCACAAATAGGACTATACAATCAGATATTGTTTATCTTTCTCAAAAATTACATAAATACAAGTGGTTTCATCATGATGATCCAAAACAACTTAATATTATATAAATATTTAAATAAAATGTGTCCTAACAGTGGCAATACTATCTTCACAGAGTCTCCAATCTTCAGCTCACTCATCAAAAAAGTATTCAGTTTGCAATGTTATGCAATTTACCTTCCATCTTCTACTTTATCTAAATAACCCAAGAAGAATCAGTAAGCTTAATGGTGGAAAGCATCAAACTGTTATAAACCACATAGAAACGTCTTTAATAGAGAGAACCAGTTCTAATCTTAATGTACAACCAAGTTAACAAGGAAATATTGCAGAATCACAATTTAGAATGTAATTGAAGGTTTATATCTCTTATAAATAGCATTTGATCTTTGCTTTTGGAATGGAATTTGCTTCTAAATTCTACTTAAATGAGCTGAAGATACAGCCATGCTTTCTCCTTTTAAAATGCCATATTTAGCATGGAAGAGACCTTAGAGATCATCTAACTCAACATCTTCATTTTAACAAGTGAGATAACTGAGGCAGAATTCAAACTCATGTCCTCTAGTCTCTAAATCCTATACTGTACTCCTCCCAATATTATTGTTTCCTTATTTGAATCTTAGACTTATGTGTATATATAATATTTTCTTTAACTGAACATAAGCCTTGTGTGGGCAGGGGCTAATTTTTTATTTTTTTATTTTTAGTTCATGGCACATAAAACACATTTTATAACAATTGTTAATTTATAGTATTCATTATACAGACAAGTGAAAAAATAATATTTTACCAATTAGAATTGGATTATTGTGTTCTTTCTCATGTCATAATTCTATTAATGAATTGATACCTGAGGTGTAAGAAACAACTCTGTCAGAGCCCTACTCCAATGAGCGACTAAGAGTGTGTAACACTCAATGGCCAGGTGGAAGATATGCTGTACAGACTTCAAATTTATTAATCTAAGAGTCAGAGTTATATGCATTTCCAATCTACTGTCACTGGCATTATATGCTATTTTTTTTTACATTATTTGCTTTTAGAGTCCATAAACAATACATACATTGATATTCCTGTAGCTGCTTTAACAAAAAGCCTATCCACTGAAATGCAAATAATTAATCCTGGATTTCTGTAAGAGTGATGACCGTGTATTTTAAAATCATCCAGAGTCAGGAATTCAGGTTAAAGGTAAATCCTTGATCTTTATTCTTTGTGGAGGTGAAGGGGGATGGCAATAGAAAGTGAAAGCAGCTGCAACATGAACCAGATCAGGAGTCTCTCTGCCTCTCTCTCCACCCCTCTCTCTCCATCCACTAAAATTTTCCCTACGTCATTTCCCATACAACACCTCAAAACTTGCACAAAGAGTGGGCGTGGACCATTCTTTCTCCAAGCATATATTAATAGAGTATGGTCCAATTACTATTTAGCCTCATGTGCTTGGGACCTCAGTGCATCAACTCAATCTTCAGCCCATTACAGTTTAGCTCTGTTTTTTTTCAGCAAAAATAAATGGAATTCACTAGTTTCATTGAATGTCCATCTTCTTCCCTGAAAGAAAATGCTCAGTTTAGCAGGGAAATTTATTTTTGGCTGCATTCCAAGTTCCTTTGCCTTTTGGAATATCAGATTCCAGGTGATTTTGATCCTTTACTGTGGAAGCTACTAAGTCCCAAATAATCCTTTTTGTGGTTTCTTAGTATTTGAATTGTTTCTGGCTGCTTGTAATATTTTATCCTTGGTCCAATAATTCTGAAATTTAGCATGATATTCCTTGAGGTTTTAATTTTAGAGTCTTAGGAGCTGTTTGGTGAATTCTTTCAATGGTCATTTTACCTTCTGATTCTTAGCAGTTCTTTTTGATGATTTCCTGAAAGATAGTATTTAGGCTCTTTTTTTCAACATTTATTTCAGGGAGTCCAATAATCCTTAGATTGTCTCTCCTACATCTATTTTCTAGGTCAGTTGTTTTCCCAATTACGTACCTTACATTTTTTCTATTTTTTTCATTTATTTTTTGGTTTTGCTTGACTGATTCTTATTGTCTCATTGAGACATTCATTTCCATTTGTTCAATTCTGAATTTTAGTGAATTATTTTCTTCATTTACATTTTTTTACTTGTTTTTATATTTTGTCCTATTGAATTTTTAAATGAGTTGTTTTGTTCTATGGAATTTTTTTCCCATTTCATGAATTGTTTTTTAAGGAGTTCTTTTTTTTCCATTTCACAAATTCTGTTTTCTTAAGCAGTTATTTTCTTTGTCTGTTTCACAAATTCTGGTTTTCTGGGAGTTGCTTTATTTTTCCATTTTATCAAATCTATTTTTTAATGAGTTATATGCCTTTTCCAAACCCTCTTGCAAAGTTTTCATTTCCTTTCTCCAGTTTTCTTCTAGCTGTCTTTTTCATGATCCTTTTTAATTTCTTCTAGGAGAGCCTTGTGTGATGGGGATCAGGTTATATCACCTTTTGGGGCTTCATCTAGAGACAATCTGCCTTTAGTCTCCTTAGGATTTGAAAACTGTTCTCTTTCACCTTAGAAGCTATCTATGGTCAGAGTTCTCTTTACTTTTTTACTCATTTTTTTAAAAAAAAGGTCTGTTTTTAGGATGGGGGAGGTCTTTCAAGTGTCTGTGGCTGTGCTGGGTCAGTGCTAATTCACTCCTGATGCTGTGCGGGTGTGGCCATGTCCCGTGAGATTCTGACATTTCTGGGTTCATTGTTGATCTTCTGTGTTTGTGTTGGCTGTTTTATAACTTCTCTGTTGATCTACTGGCTTGCAACTAGGGCATAGTGGCCAACACTGCTATAGATTCCTTTTGATTCTTCCCCATAGATTCTCCACCATGCAGCGTCCACACAAACAGATTTTCTGATTTGTTTCTGCCCCGTAGATTCTCTGCCACACAGAGACTGCACTGTCCCAGGACTCTGCGGTGTCTATCCTGGTGTTTGTGCTCAGCCTTGTGCTTGGCTGTCTCTCTTCTGTTTCTAATTGAAACAGACCTTTTCTGGTGATCTTGGAAATTATCTTCTGCTGATAATTTGTTGCACTCCCAATATTTCTGGGTTCTGCCAGTCCAGAGCTAATTCAGAGGCTGGATTTGCCAATTAGTCTGAGGGTTGTAGAGAAGGTCAGAGAGAAACATGTGATGTCTACACCATTTTGGCTCCATCCACAGAATTCCATAAAGTGTTATACTTAAGTTTGAAAATATTGTTTAAGTTGACTATTCTCAAAGCAGAGATACATGGCTAATTTATGTAAAAGAGTCCTTCAGGGTTTAGTGGACCGAAAACTCAAAGAGTCAGCAAAATAAAAAACTTATTTCATCTTGGCTATTTTGACGACCGTGCTAGCATCCAGGATACCTTAGAATCAGCCAGAGTCAGCATAAGCAAAAGTCCTTAGTCTTTATTCTTGGTCTTTAGGGGTAGAAGTGAAGGGGATGAAAGCAGGATCTCCACAACCTCTTTCTTCCTCATTCACCACCAAAATGACCTTGGCTAGTCTTACTCCACCCCCTAGTCCCTCCTGCAATTCTATGTATACACCAATTATCGAGCCAGCACAAGATAGTGGGAAGGGCCATTCCCCAAGCACATGCCCATAGAATATTGTCTTTATGGTAGTTAGCCTCAAGTGCTCCGCTGTCCTGACCTCAGTTCATTGACTCAAGAGTTTCAGCCCTCTACAGGCTATATCTTAGTATTCAGAGCAAGGGTACCAATTTACACATAGTACCTGCCTTGATCAGACCACATCAGAGTTGTATGATAAGTTTTGGGTGTTACATTTTAAAAGCAATGTTAACAAACTGCAGTATGCATAGAAGATAGCAAAGAAGACATAAAACCAAGTAACTGAGTTTGTAGTAGTAGGCTATGGCTTTTATCATCAAGAATCCTGAGACTGCCATATGGAAGAAGCATCAGATTTATTCTGTTTGGTCCCAGTGGGAGGGACTGTGGCTAAATGATGGAAATACTACAGAAGTAGTTTTTTTGGCCTCAGTATAAAGAGAGACTTATTGATAATATCCCAATATAAAATGTATTATTTATTTTGTCACTGGAAGTATTCATGTGAAAAATCAAGGATTATGCAAAATATATTCATACTTTACATAAAAGTTTAACAAGATTATTTTCAAAGATCCTTCCTACTCAGAGAATATGATGCTTTGATGCTATGGCTTTTTATTGGAGTACTGATGATATACTTCACAAAGGAGATAACAATGTGACTTAGGCCTTTAAAAGTATTATTTCAGCAGATGGTACTAGAATTGGGAAAAAAGTTTTTTGTGCATCAATACTTTACAGTTAAATTTGACTGAGTCAGAAGTAGAGAAGCATTAGGCTGTACATATAATACAACAAACATTTATTAAATGTCTATTGTGTGTAGAAAAAGCTATCCTTTGAGTCAAGATGACTTGGGTTTAAATCCAGCACTGGTTTCCATTTTAATACTAGCCGTGGAAACCTGAGCAAGTCATTTAATTTCTGAGTTCCTCTCATAGGAAAGTACTACCCAAAACAACAAACTTGAGGCTTATGTTCTACCTCAATCACATAATTATCTGTGGTTCTATGCAATTCACTTAAGCTTTATGTGCCTCAGGACATGTTTTAAGAAGATAAGAAGATGTGTGTTGAGAAGGTGCCCATCTGCAATGAGAAAGAAAACTTTTTACTAAAATTATCTACATCAATAAAATGCCCAGAAGAAAGGGATTTTCTTTCACAAAACATTATATTAGGTAATGAGAAAAAAAATTAGATAAGACAATATCTCCATTTTTGAATAATCAGTAGATAAGACTAGAAAGGTTGGTGAAGCCAAATCAATCTTTGAATGATGGGTGGGTAGGTATGGTAAATATAATGAAATTTATTTTTTAATATTTTTATATATAGTCTACATCTGCTATAATAGTGACTTTAAATATATCCATTAACAGATGAATATATAGGAATAGATGTAGGGAGAATAATTGAAGCGCAAGTCATAGATGAGACAATGGTCAAAACTATACTGGAGAAAGAGATCACTAAGGAAAATGATTTAAAAACATAAGAGAAGAGAGTTAAAGAAGATTTGGAGAATGTGGAAAAAGAAGACAAAGACAAGAAGACAAAAATTTAGCAGTTAGTGATAAAGGACAATTAAGATTGTGAAATTCATGGTAGCCACAGATTAAAAAGGATCACATAGGAAAACATAGTCAACATTGTTAAGGAGGCAGAGATACAATAGCAATCAGAAATCACTGGTTGTTATGAGCCAAAACTCTGAACTTGAAACAAAGGATTCTTACAAGGTACTAAGTCAGTGGAATTGATAGAGACAATAGTTATCTAATTTAGCATGGTTCAGTATGATTGATTTAATCCTATAAGGAGATGTTATGGGCCAGAACTTGGCCCATAGGCCAAGGAGGAGAAGCTCTCAGGGTCAGAAAAGACAAGTGCACTAGAAGCTCTTGGAGGCTGAGACAGATTCATTCCATCATCCACCTTTGTGGTGGCTGGATGTTAAAGCACAAACCTTTGAATTCAGAGAGATTCAGAGGGCAGAGAAGGAGGCAGGAGCTTAAGCTCTCAGAACCAAGGATACAGATAGGCCTCTAAGAAAGCTAATGGAGCCCCAGGAAAGGAGACAAGACTTTGCAAGAGACAATAAAGGATTTGGACTTTAACACCTGGCTGAACTTGTGGTGAATGCTCTGACTAAAATGAAGGCTGCCTCCAGAGACCCCAAGAAAACCTCAACAGAGAACATTACATTTTAGAGAGAACATTACAACTGGTGAGAAAACATTTTAGTAGAGCAGAAAATCATATTGCAAAGAACCATGGAGTAATAATAAAATGGAGACAGTGAATGCAGACAATAATTTTAGAAGTTTTGCAGTGAGAAATAGGAGATAATTAAGATAGCTCCAGCAAGCCTCAATAGTTCAAGATCTATAAAATAAAGTTTTTTCAAAGCCTTGTGAAAAGCTGAATTTCAGGGAAAAATAGTACAGCACAACTTTTTAGTTTCTAAAATGTAAATCCAGATGAATATAGAGATGTCAGATGTTTGACTGAGAGAATGGAAGAAGAAATCAAATAACCAAAAGTTAAAATGAGAGCCAGAAACACTTCAGTAAGAAAAGAGAAATCATTTTAGTGAAAAATAAAGCAACAGTGATGAGGGAGGATTTCCTAAGTTCAGATGAAACAGTTCAAATGATGATGAATTTAACATATACCCATATCCCTAGGTGGATAAATGGGAGTAATGAAAATCAATGGAATGAGAAAATTAAGGGATTGCTTTACATCCTATTAGATGAAATTATCAAGATATTGGCGAAGCATGGCACAGAGGGGAAAATCATATAGTCAGATGTTCAAATCACTAAAGAGTAGAGAGACTATTCAGTCACTGGAAAATGTGGGTAGAAGGCCATGAAAAGGGTGGAAAACAAGGTTACATAGTCTCCCAGAGAGGAAATTCTATTGAGTGATAATGAAGAAAAAGAGTGAGGAGGTTCTAGTGAACAGAACAACCACAACAATGAGAGGGATAAAAAAAGAGTGAGTGAACAGTCAACACTGAAGAAGGACTCTCAATCCAAAAGACTGAGAACTAATTGAAAGAAGTTTGGCTGTGGTGGTGAAATTCATGTCAACTTCAAACTAAGTCACTAATATAATTGTATATATTATTTTTCTTTTAGTCAATCAATCTTTTATAAAGAGATTCCATTGGTAAAATGGTGAAATAAAGAGAATATATATACACTAAACTATTTGTTATTTTAGGAATAAGGAATAGGAAAGAAAGTAGATAACTATTGACTAAGGAATGGCTAAACAGAGTGTGATAACATGGATTGAAGGAATATTGTTTTGTTTTAACTATAAAAAAGGAAAAGATATCAAAATTAGAGAGTATGGGAAGATTCTGATGAAGAAACAAAATAGGAAGGATACAGAATAGGAAAACAATATTAATGATGCCTACAAAATTGAAAATGGAAAGAAAAAGAGCATCAACAAATGTAAATTGGATGGTATGAAATTATAATGACCAAGTTTGATATTTTTTTAAAAAATCTCTAATTCAAAGAAAGAAATAGTGGATTAGATGTATAAAATATATATAATATCTTATTTAATTTATGCAGGGGTTGTTTTGATAAATTGCTCTCCCTCCCAACTTTCTTTTTTTATTCTTTGTTATAGGAATTGCTTTCTGGATGGGCAGAGATAGATTGGGGGGAAAGGAATATTAAAATAAAGAAAATAATGCATATTTAAAAGTCAATCAAATTAAAAGTTAATCAAAACAAAAAAGCCATTTAAGTAAGTGATTTTGAAGAAAGTCCTCAAAAAAATGGATCAACATAGATCCTAACCCCCTGGGTTTATCACATATATGTCTTTGTTAGGTGATTAATGAGATGTCTTGAATATAGAAGATGCATAATAAATATTTTTTAAGAAAGGAAGTAAAAAGTCTTCTTTCAGACTGCTTTCTCCTCTTTTTTGATGCTGTTAAATTATTTTGTCTGTTTTTTCTTTTCTCTTATGTTTGAACTGCTGCTTAATATAAAATATTTCTTTTATCTTTCTTTTATTTAGAGTTTTCTAAAATTTGTCATTCCTCTAAGTCATATTTTATAAGCTTTTTTGTTTCTAACGATTACAAATGGGGGGGTGCATGTGTGAAAGAGAGAGGGAGGGGGTGGAGAGGAATGCTCTAAAGTAGCATTTACTCATATCTGAAATTGTATGAAAATGAACCTTTATTTTTCCTTTTTAGAGTTGGGCAAATAAAAATTTATCTAAAAAGTGTTACTGACTGGGTGAAGGGAATATCATTGTATTTATAAAAGAGGACAGCTATAAGGGTGAGCCAGTATATAAAGGATGAATCAAATTTTTATTGCCTATTCATCAAGAGAAATTACTTCAGAGACTATGAGAAAATTAAATACAAAAACTATCATCATTTTTTAAAATATGAAACATATACACTACAGAACTTCACTAAGAAAAAAAAAACCCTGCATCTTGGAAGAAATTATCATCCCAAAATCATTAAAAATACAGCACTACAAAACTAAAGCAATAATTTGGCAACAAATTGACCTTCTTTTGGTATGTACTCATTATTCCCCATTCTTTACAGAAAATGGGGCAAACACAAAGAAACATTACTAGCAAAGAAATGAATGCAGACATGTCAGGTTTCATGTATGCTTTCATTTTCTTGTCACTGACTACCTTCAAGATAATACAGCAGTGGCAATGTGTTGAAGGATGGCAGGAAACACCCAGACACATCTGTCAAACTGTCAAAGGGAGAATACTACCTGAAGAGCAGTAAGAAAACAGTCTGTCAAAGTGGAAACTAAAATATGACATTGTGGTTTAACAGACCTCTATTTATTGTGTGTTTGGTTGACCTCCTCAAAAAGTTATCGATTATGCATAAATGCAGTTTGCACTCTTGAGAGATAGGCAAGTTTGGCTGCAGATCTGAGCTCATTTCAAATCTAGTGAAGAACCTAAACCATTTCTTGGATGCCTTCTCCAATATCTTTCATTACATCTGAGGATAAGAATGATGTTCACAGATTTTTAAAATTCATATCACAGACTAGGACTAAAATGCCTTTGTACTATATGAACTTAAAGAATGTTGTAGGACAAGAAAACTGTTCGGTTCTGCACACATATATTGTATCTAGGATATACTGTAACATTTAACATGTATAAGACTGCCTGCCATCTAGGGCAGGGGGTGGAGAGAGGGAAGGGAGAAGTTGGAACAGAAGTGAGTGCAAAGGATAATGTTGTAAAAAAAATTACCTAGGCATATGTTCTGTCAATAAAAAGTTCCACACTCTGCTCACAGGTTATTGTTTTTTTTAAACACTCTAAACCCTTTCTAAAACTCCCTAAATAAAATTTATATTCTTTTAGGGCACAGAATTCCCAAGTATGATTTGAAAGGAAATAGTCATTCATCTGAAACAGTGAATGAAATCAAAAACAATTTTCTTAATCCTTAATTAGATTATATTTGTATCTCAGTTACTGTGACACATACTTATTTTAAAAAACCTATAAATAATAAATAACTAAAAAACTAATAGAGGACAAAGAGTAAGAAAGACGGTGGAAACTTAGAAAAACATATCTATGAAGAAAGTTGACATCCAATTATTCAGCCCATGGAAGAAAAAGCTGAGGGATAAGATTTTTAAAATATAAGGAGATGCTAATGATAATTGTTCTTTGTCTTGGGAGGAAACAAGTTTATATTTCCAGGTGATTGGATTCCAACTTTGCCAGAAATTACGTTTAATTCTCAGCAGTAGCAAAGCCTAGAGGGAAGATAAACCAACTCTCTCTTATTACATGCAAACACACACACACACACACACACACCTTTTTTAAAAAAACTTTAAAAATTGAGAAAATCTGAAACGTGCATTATAATCCCCTTATTTCAAAATTTCCTATTTCTTTTGATTCATCCTCTTAGTCACTAAAGTTAGCAACCTCAGAATCATTTTAAACTTCTCCCATCCCCATTTTAACTTGACCTTCTCCCAAATCTAAAAAGTTGGCAAGACTTGTTTAACTTCACCTCAATAAAGTTGGTATTTGCATGTGTCCTTTTCATTACACTTACACAGTCACTAACCTTAGTGCAGTTCTCATTATTCTCATCCATGCTATTTTAATAGCTCATACATTGACTTTCTAGAATTCACTGTATCTCTAATCCATGCTTTACACAAAATCACAAATCCTTTATGTATTCATAAAATTAAGAAGAATCACCCATTAATAAGTGATTTTAATAACAACTAGAGCATTGCAATAATAGTATTATAATATATTTAAACTTTTGCATGAATGTATGACACTACTAGTATCCACTTGATGCCCAATTCTTTGAGACCTAATACAGAGGCAGGGACATGTTCATAGATCTATAAGTTAAAAGTCATCAGGAGGAAATCCACTACTGGTGAAAGTTGTGCTCTTTTCTCTTATGAAAATAGTAGTGCTTTATGGAGAATGATAAATATCTTGTTCTTGTATTTGCAAGCGTTTTAGAATTGTATTTCATTAGTACACACAATTATACTAGATTGATGATCTGAATTATAATGATCAAAATTCTCTATTTTTAAAAAAAGTATTACATGGGTTTAAGATTGAGTTCAAGGGACATAAAGTCCAAGTAGCAACATATAAATATCATGTCAGAAACATTCTATCCATCATTTTAAAAATTCATAAATCAGAATTAATCTATTTTTTCTTATTTTCCTGTGCTCACATAAATCTTCAAAACATTTTCCCTTCAATTTTTAATTTTCTCTCAGAAGTCTTCACCCTTAATGTCCATTCTCTGTAATTTGCTTCTCTACAATAGATTCTATTACAGTAGTGCAATCATCTATAAGCAGAACATTTTTACAACTATAACTCTAGACTCTGCTTTATTTCTTAGGACATGATTTGAAATATCCAGCATCTGCTGGACAGTACATTGATTGGAATGGAGAAAACAGAGAGTGAGAGATCTCAGGGGCTTGCCTGGTTGGAAAGATGAAATATAAAGGAAGTACAGAATAGTGATTAAGTGGTTGGTGAACTGTGGAGTCCAGACTTACAGGGTAGGTAGAAAGAGATTCATGGACTGAGAAGATACCAAGAGAATGAATTAATAGAGATGAGGAAGGAGAATTAATTAAGCAAGAATGAATGAGTGGGAAAAGTGGCCTAAGAAAATCTCAGAGACTGAGATTCTGTGAACGTGGTGCAATTTTGAACAATGATTAAGTCTAAGCTGTGGGTGCACTGGTGAATGACACAGAATGAAAATAAAGGGCAATGGAATCGAGGAAATCAAGGCAACAAACATTTATTAGGTGCCCACTATGTGTCAAACATTGTCTCATGTGTTAGGTTTGGAGTCAGGAAGACTCATCTTCCTATGATCCTGGACAAGTCACCTAAACATGCTTGCTCCAATTTCCTCATCTGTAAAATAAGCTAGAGAAGGAAATGGTACTTCAGTATCTTTTTCAAGAAAACCTCAAAAAGAGTCATAAAACCTGGACACAACATGACTGAAACCAATGAATGATAGCATCAAATTATGTATCAGAGGCACTGTGCTAACCACCGAGGACACAGAAAGAGAGAAAAGAGTCTCTGCCCTCAAGGAGCTTAGTAAAATTAAAAAAAAAAAAAAAAGAAAAGAAAAGCAAAACTTAAGACTATAATGACCAAGAAGATTTGATTAAGAGAAGAATTGAATCATTATACTTTAATTTCCTCTTTGAATAGGTGGAGGGAGGAGTGATTTGGTGTAGAATTGTGTATAAAATGTCACATAGGTAAAATATTGGTTGTTTCTATTGAATTTTTTTCTTTTCAAAAATTTTCTTAAAGGGCTGAATTTTTGTGTAAGGAAAGGAATAAAGATATATTCAGATATGGAAGTGGTACAAAAACAAAAGATATTAAAATATTTTTAAAAGATCACAAGGTAGAGATGAATAGTCAGCTTTTTAAATTTCTTTTTGTTTGCTTTTACTTTTCTCACTCCTAATTCCCAGAAACATCAAAGGTGCCAAAGAAATAAGTGGACTTTAATGGCAAATAGACAGGATATTACAAGCACAAATCTTGAAGGGGATGGAGGGGAGAAGAGTCAGAGAAAGACAGAAAGAGACAGAGACAGGGGCACAGAAAGAATAAATTATGGAATGCTGATGAAAGAAATAGTCTAGAACAAACATTGAAAAATAACAATTATACTAAATCCAGCCTTCCTAAAGTAACACTTCTGTTTTCTAGTGGGAAGAGTTCACTATTTTCACAACCATGTAATATTTCACTTCTCACTATCTTCCAGCACAAAATGTATTATACCATCAAGTCTTGTCATTTCTTCTCAGAAAAGCCTCTCCTGAATCTATACTTCCTCCTTTTTTTTTTTTTTTTTTTTTTTTTTTTACCATTTCCAAAGAGTATCTTTTAGATTTCTCTACTATAAGTTTTTCCTAGTCTCTACCCTGAGACTACATACCTAGTATATTTCTCTACTTATATTAAACTTCTCAAATGGAAGCTCCATTGTATAGAAGTTTCAATATCTTTCATCATCAATAATTACTAAAAGTGACTGTTGTGTTCTTTTATCTGCCTTTTCCAAGTATTGATAATTCCACTAAAATAAACTTTGTCAATCTATCTTTTGGCTCCTCCAAGATGCTGCAGTAAAGAAACTTGTTTTATATATATATATATATATATATATATATATATATATATATATATACATACACATACATACATATATGTGTACACATATATATTCATATATATATATATACATTCTATATACATATATATTCTATTTCAAATTGCATTTCTCAGGAACCTATTAATCTGTCATTCAAAAAACAAAGATTATTTTGATCAACAAAGGTTTGTGCAAGTTGATAATACTCAATTCGATATCTTTTTTACTGCTACAGATGTTTGTTTTACTGACAAATTCTTTCAAAACATGGAATTGTTTTGTGTGAGTAATGCAAAGGACAAAGTCCGAATACCTAAGCCCTAAATCGAACTTAGTCACTTAAAATCTGTGTAAATTTGTTTAAACTTTTTGAGTTTCAGTTTTTATTTGTAGAAGAAAGAAAATACATGCCCTACTTGCATTAGAGAGATACCACAATGTTCCAAGAGGATAATCCTTTAAAATGCTATGAAAACTACAAATTGTTATATGAATATAAAGGAGCATTATTAATTCTTTTTTAAAAAAAGTTGAGGGACATCTAGATAGCCCAGTTGATAGACCCTGATCCTAAAGTAAGACTTGAGTTCAAATCCAGCTACAGGCTCTTACTAGCTATGAGACCCCTTGGCAAGTCACTTATCCACAATAGCTCTGAATTGGTTTTGTTTTTGGTTAAATTTTAACTTTCAAACTATCTCCTTTCCTGCTTCATACTACAGAAATATATCATATGGCACAGATTTATAATCATATATAAAATTGTACTTCTGTTTAGTAATTTTTTCCCCCTCTGGATGTAGATAGCATTTTCCTTCATAGGAACCTAGCAGTTGATCTGAGTATTTATAGCACTCAAAACAACTTGGTCGATCACAACGATTCTTCACACAATATTGCTGTTTTTGTATACATCATTCTCTTGGTCCTGCTCATTTCACCTTTCATTATTTCATGCAAGTCTTTCCAGGTTTTTTCAAAAAATCACCCTGCTCATTATTTCTTGCAGCACAATAATATTCCATCACAATAATACACCACAACTTAAATAGCCATTTCCCAATTGATGGACATTCCCTCAATTTCTAGTTCTTTGATGCCACAAAGAGAGCTGTTATAAATATTTTAGAACATACTAGGTTCTTTTTCCCTCTTTGATCACCTTTGGAAGTATATGTACTAGTGGTCTTGATGGAACAAAGGGCAAACCCAGTTTTGTATCTCTTTGAGCATAATTCTAAGATTTCAAAATGGTTGCTCAGTTCACAATTCCGCCAACAGTGTATTAGTATCTCAGTGGTTAATTCTTAAAACACAAATTCCATCCCTTTCTCTTGACTCATCCTCAAATAAGTTATAATCAATCAGCACATATATATGAATTAACATATGCATTTTTGTATATATACATATGTGTACACATATACACATCCATGTGTGTATATGTACACTCTGAAATGTTTTTGGAAATGTTAAAATCCTTATACCTAACTCCTCCCATCTCACCATAAAATTTTAATTTCTCAATTTAAATGAAAACCATTTTGGTTTTTCCTTACTATGTAACAAGTGTTTAGAGTTGCATAATTAATCAGGTAAGGCAGCTAAGATCACACAATGGATATAGTATTGAGTCTGGAGAAAGGAAAACTCCTCTTCCTGAGTTCAAGTCTGGCCTCAAACACTTCCTCGCTATAGAACCTTGGGAAAAATCACTTCTCTCTCTTTGCCTCAGTTTTCTCACCTGTAAAATAAGTTGGAGAAGGAAACAGTGTACCACTTCAATATCTACACTAAGAAAAACCAAAATATGATCACAAAGAGATGAATATGATTAGCTAGCTAGTAAGTATGGATACTCTAAAGGTCAAGAACTATAAAATTATATGTTTTTATTAAAGTTAACAACCTTGGATGATTTTATAGAAATAATATTGAACTATACCTGTAAGCAAGCTGGAGCTCTGCCCTGTGGTTTGTTGACATCCACAGCTACCAGCTGCCATCCTCCAGCAGCATCTTCATGAAACATCTTCAAGGAAAAATAAAACAGAGAGGAGATATGCAATTTCATTAATTGTTAAAAATGACGAAGTCAAGAATCTATTTTTTATATATATGTAGTTTTGTGCTTTAGAAATTTATGAATGTGTAAATATTCATCCTGATATTGCTTATAATTTAAAACTTCCAGTATTATTTTAAATCAATATGAAAAAAAATTTTACTTATCACAAATAAAGTTCATGATTATAAATATATCATGGCAATACAGAGAAATTAGCTTAGGATAAATAAACCAAACTGAACATTCCCATTCATTTAACATGATATATTTGTAGTACAATGCCAAAGAAATGCAGTTGTCACAAATTTCCTAAAAAGAATCTTCCCTACTGAAATAAAGGATAGAACAAGTATAAAGTCTTTGGGGAGATATTAGGTATAGAAGCTGATCTTAAGTAGGAAATTGATTCTACTACCAGTAAAAAAAAAAAAAAAAAGAAAATTATTCAAAGTATGCCCAAACTGGGCTAACTCATCTCAATTGTTTCTCAATACCAGAGATTCATATCTCTTGCTTCTCAAGAAGCACATTGAGTCTCAAATGCAATCTCACTTATTTTAGAGGTCATGGTCAAACACATTCCATCAACTGCTTCATCTAACAAATATTTCTTTCACTTTTTAAATAGGTATCTGGTAGAAAAATTATTTCCTATTTATAACAACATTTCCACCAATATTTTCTCCTCTCAATTTTTTCATGAAATAAGAATTTCTATTTTTTAACTAAAGGTTCTTTATAACCAACATAGTTAACACAATATAATCTATATTGCAGACCACCATTTAAAAATGTAAAATTTTTCTTCCTTATGCACTTACATCCTTGTGTTGAACTATCATTTTATTCAGTGATGGAGAAATAGAAGAAATATGAAAAGATGTAAGGTTCCATAATCATCATGAGCCATAACACAGGGCAAACTTTTGATAGTAGATCATCTCTTGAAAGCCAAATAGTTGTTGCAGAAGTTATAAAGTATGACTGACAAAATTCAGAGATTATCTAGACCTCAAAAGAATAGCTAGGTCTGTGTATTTGTGTGTGTGTGTGTGTATGTGTATGTGTGTGTGTGTGTGTGTGTGTGTGTGTGTGTGTGGTATTTTCACATACTAAGACACAATATAACTACAGTGATTATTTACATCATGTATCTCTGCCTAAAGAAGTCAGGAACGTGATTAACTCAGTTTGTCCAGGCATTGGATACATATCTTTTTAATAGAAAAAGAGTCAATTTGCAAGTTATAATCAGGGAAAGAATCATGAACAATCCATTCTTCCATAACTCTAAATCTTACTCTGAGACATAAAAACTGACTTGAAATCTCTTTCTTCAAAGTCATTAAAAAAACTTGAGTTTCACCTAAGGACAAAAGGCCAAATCAATTCTGTCAGTCATGTGCAAAAAACTCTCTGTTGATATATTCTGTGTTCTCTTATTATAGCCCCAAGATCCCTGGGGCATGTATTTTCTTTGATCAGCTGCAGACTAATTTTCTCTGTTAAATTAATTTTTCCATTGGACAAAAATCAAATAAATCAATTTAATCATCAGTAAAAGTATGCTGCCAAGGTCACTTCTTTGTTTGAAATGATGGAAAGGACATGCAAATGTGTTCCGTTTCTGTCTAGTCTTTTGAATCAAGATTGAGGTTTTGATCATCTGGGGCAGAAATGACTGTACTTTTTCTAAGGTTATCTAAGTGCAGCTTCTTCAATAACTCTCTGAAAGCAGGCCTTGGGCGTAGGTGGAGATCCTGTTAAGTTTCTAGGAATTCTCAAAGGGGAACTGTTATTAGAAGTGGTTGATTGCAAAGTAGATAGAAAACTGGATTGGAATAAGAAAAGCCTGAGCTCAAATTCTATTTCTGACATTTACTAGCTGTGAGACCTTGGGCAAAACACAACTTCTGTTTGTCTCAGTTTTTTCAATTAAATGAAGGTAATAGTAGCACCTACCTTGCAGGATTTTTGTGAGGGTTAAATGAGATAATATTTCCTGGCCCATAGTAGATACTAATTAAATGTATATTTCTATTCTTTATCCTACCCCTACATAGCACTTCTTCTCTTAAGAAACAGGTTTGCTACAAAAGTAAAGTGATCATATTAGCCCTTTAAGTAATATAAAACTAAAAGAGGCAATTTCTTATTGATGATATCTATAGTAACCTAGTCATTAAAACTGTTTTTGCTTTTAAAAAAATTGCTGTCATTTCCCGAACCTATCCCATAACCAATATTGCTTTTGACTAATGAAATACTTTTCCTGAATTAAAAACATTAACTTTAACTTTATAAGGATTTAATACCTCTAAAATCTCCTAGACATAAAGGGCTAAATTTTCTAGGGATTCATAGTGATGGATGAAGGCATTCAAAGCTATTTAGGAACTAACAGAGGGGTGGTGTTCAGTGTATAAATGGGAAAAAGCAATAGACTGCTCTGCATAGGTAGGGTACAGAACAATTACTTATAGAGAAAAATACCAAATAAAATAGGGAAAGTGCAAAAATATCGGGTGAATATTTTAGTTTATTTGTAACAGAAAAAAACAAATGTGTGTGTTGTGTAGGTAAGTATGTATGTATACATACATATATAAGTGTATGTATATACATTTTTTTCAAGTCTTAAATATGTTAGAAATCTTACAACTGAATATAGTCATTAGTCATAAAAGCTACTGAGGGTGGATATACAGTTCAATTTCATTATTAAATAATTATATTATATAAATATATAATTATATAAATAATTAAATAGATATATTATTAAATAACATATTCAGTGACTCATCTTCTCCAAATTTAATTCTCATTTATAACTTTACATGACTGATGCATTATTCTGTTGTTTTGATTCCTTATTACAACCTAGTATCCCCTCATAATAACACATACTTTGAAGGACCTTATTAGTAACTGCACAGACTAAAGTGATTTCAAATATTTTTCATATATATGTGTGTGTATACATAGACACACATAATACACACATACATACATACATATGCATATGTAGATACATATGTATATATGCATATATTTAAGTCACATATTATGACATAATGTATACTTTCTAGTACATATTTAAGTACTTTTCAAATTTACATTTCTAATATATTTTCATGTGCAAAACAGTATCTTTTAAATTGTTATTAACTTTAATTTTTAGAACAAGCTTTATATATTAAAACTTGAAGTGATGCACATATTTCTTTCAGTAGAGGGGTACAGTTTTCTTTATCAAACACTTTCCTTTTTCTAACATTATTACCCATTTATAGAAAAGTTGAACAAAATAGTACAGGGCACAGAAATCACATTATACCTTTTAATGTTTTGATAACAGCATTTTAAAGTTCTCTTGTTAAGAATGGTAGGACTAATAAAAATAATTTCTTTTACCTTCTCTGCTCCCATTCTTTTACTTCTTTTCCCTTCCACTCTAAGACTTTCAATATCAGCTCTCATCAATCTCTGATATAATTTAACTTCTAATTCCTATGTTCTCTTCCATTGGTGGAAAAATATATTGCATGTACTAACAGTGATCAACCTGCTATAAATTGCTGGTTTCCCTACCCCTACATCCATCATATGCCATTTTATATGCCAAGCCAGATGTTAGGTACAGAGACATCACTAGTTAGAAAAGCACAGGGCCAAAAACAGAACAAACTTTATTTTAAAAACTAGAGAAGATAATAACAAATATAATATAGCTCTTTTTAAATTTAGCAAATGTACACTATATTATTTACTTTGAGTTTTCACAAATGCTTTGTGTAGTAGGTATAGATAACTTTATTTTACAGACAAGTAAATTCAGTGATTTGCTCTCAATTAATACTGAGCAGAAGATTTGAATCTACATCTCATAAAATGCTACAAAACACTGAACAGGAGTATCAATCAGGTCCACAGAAGTGTCAGATTCCTTATTCCTACCAAGAATCTGCTTAATGATTACTAGCAAAAGTATGTATGTGTTAACTGCAGAGGTTGTGTTAACTCATTCATTTGAATAAATAGTGTAACTTGAAGAATGTTTTATGGCTAGCAATCTGTTTCTGAGCCCAGTTGCTATCCCAGTGGGCATGTACCAAGCATCTCACTGAACTGTATATACACCATGTGCATACTCTGGATATAAGAAAGAGATTGCCCTATCACAGAGAATCATTTTGACATCAGGTCTACACCCATAAGTATATGTTCCCATTATAGAGTTGCCTATCACTTCTGTCTCACTTTCTCTAGATCTCTGCTGAATATTAATCAAGTATTCTCACTCTTTTCATTTCACCAAAAAACTTAATCACTTCTGTTCACTAAACTAAACTAAAAATAATTTTCTACCTCATTCTAAGTTGTTGTTTGTTTTGTTTTCTGACCTTTCATAGGTCATTGTTAAATCATTGACTTTAGAAGACTTCAGGCATTTGGTTGTAAGAATATGAATGAAAAATGGCTGTTTTACTTTTTGTTTTGTTTTGTTTTGCTGAGGCACTTGGGGTTAAATGAGTTGCCCAGGGTCACAAAGCTAGGAAGTGTTAAGTGTCTGAGACCAGATTTGAACTCGGGTCCTCCTGATTTTAGGGCTGGTGCTCTATCCACTGATCCACATAGCTGCCCCTGTTTTACTATTTTTAAAGGTAGGGTTAAGCCTTGTGACTATTTTTGCCTCTATCAATGAACACTGGAGCCAATTACATCTAAGGTGACACATTACAGTGTCTCAGTTTCCCTCTTTGTCCAACAAATATGTAATTTGTTTCTCCCAAACCCTCACAAGTCTCTAACAGAGAAAGTTATGAATATGATGGCCAAATGATAGGTTCCTTTTTTAAGTTTGCATAAAGCTTTCCTGTAGGAGTATTTTAAAAATTCAAAGAGCTGTAAGAGAGGAAGAAAAGCCACCATCCATTTTTAAACAATTTTGGGTTTATGGATAATTCCCATCATTCTCATGTTTGTTTGTTTGTTTGTTTTTTATCATAGATTTCTTTATGACTTAGTATGAGCATAAAATTTGACTGTTTGTGGAAAGGAATATTAATTCCTGTGAGTGGGATTCATGTATAGATTTTTTTTTCCTCCAAAGATCACAGATGTAATAGATCTACAGCTCTTTCTATGCTATATCTTATAGTGAAGATTAAGGCTGCTTGCCATGCTGCTCCTAAGGAGGTAGGAGGGAAGGATGGACGGGTTGCTAGGCAGTGTAAATAGTGTTTTGGTAAAAGGCGGAAATAAACGTATTTCTGTTGCTTAGCAACAAGATCCACAGCAATAGCTTTTTTCTTCATCTAGATTTCCTGCAAATTTTTGTATTATTTCTTCTGTTGAATTTCAAGATGTTTTCCAACTGATTTGCCATCTTTCTTTTATCTTTTTGCCACAAAATTCTTTGATCCAGCTCTGGCCTCTTTACTTTTCAAGGCAAATTGATGCTATATAATAATTCCAAATGAAAAAAAACTACACCAAAAGGTGCTTTTAGTTAATAGTTGATTTCTAATTATAGTATTTACCTTATAATATAGCTGATTAAACAATTGCATATGCAGCCATTTTAGAAAATCTCTTAGAATACATTTGAATGTAAGATCTATGTGCAGCTTCATACTATAATATAACTGAAATTTGTTTCTTATTACATGCAGGAAAAATATAGACAGTTCTTAGATTATAGCTTATCTAGTTCCAATAGCAATTCTAGGACTTAACTGGAACCCATTTAAAGCTTCATAGCAGAAATTGATAAGTTTAGGACTAAACATTATACATTCTTAACTTCTTACATTGAAATTGATGGATATGCCATTTACTTCTTAAATTCAGTTTGGACAGTTATTTTTAATTTTATATTATAGCCCGTGTATAAATTTTAAAAGTTCTATGTAAAAGTCAAATAAGAATTGTACACATAAATGCTATTGCACTTAAATAAATAAACAGGAAAAGTTGCCAATGTTTAATAGCTTATCTTTTGTAAGATATGTGAAATATTTCAAGGGAAAAAAAGTGCCTTGGAATTTTGTACAGAAACAGGCATCTTTGATTCTCTCAAATAAATACACTTTATAATTCAAGATAAGAAATAATGGTTCCTCATTTTATTACTATTCTTTTCACATTTTCATAAACTCTCTCTCACTCTGCATCTCTCTGTATCTCTGTCTTACTCACTGTTTCTCTCTCTTATACACACACATATACCCAGAAACACATGCACAAAAAATAAGAAAAAAAAAAATTCTCTATTCACTTTTCCTTCATTTAGGAAATCACATACTTTCTAGGTTTCTTCCTTTCCGTCCACCTGAAAAAAAAAAAGACCTAGCCCAGAACTATTAGTTTTAACAAAGAGGCAATCAAGTATAGTGGATAAGTCATTGGATTTAAAGTGAGGAAAATATGGGCTTAAATCCCAGTTTAGATAATTTACAAACTAGGCAATATCACATTTTTTCCTGAGTCTTAGCTTACTTATCTGTAAAATTGGGATAATAACAGTATCAACCTCAAAAGGTTTTCCTGAGGTTCAAATGAGCTCATGTATGCCATTTCACAAAACTTGTAATACCATATAAACACCAGTGATTATTATTAGATTTAAGGTAAATGGAAGCTTTTGATAAACATAAAGAAGACCCTGTGAAAAGCTATCAACAGAAAGCGAGGGGTTGAATTTGGGAGGAGAATAAGTGTTCTTTGTTACATTTTTAGAGGGACGTATTTTCCTTTTCTTCTAAACATAGCACAATGGATAGAAGTCTGGAACTAGTCAGAAAGAGATGACTTCAAAACCACTTTCAGGCACAACTTATGAGACCCTGGGCAACTCATTTCATAACTGTCTGCCTTAATTTCTTTATCTATGAAAAGGGTATTATAATAATAGCATATATCTTTAAGAGTGTATTATAAACCTTAAACTACATACATTATAGTTATTTTTATCATTATGTATTTTTACATATTCATATGTCCCAAGTGTAAATAAGCAATCATTAAAGAAACTATACATGAGATGAGCATAAAATTTCTAAGAAGCTTTTCCAGTTCTTGGCTCTTCTAGTGTCTTCTGATCAAAGAAACATGAGAAAGAAGTTTTCTGATCCCACACAATACAGGGGGGCTAAATATGAGAATGTGGATGTTGATTTTTAAATATCCCACTACTGATTTATTCATATGCTTCACAGGGCTGGTGTATCAACTTGGGCTCCTAAAGTCTCAATACGGGGGCAACAACAAGAGTAAGTTTTATTTAATTGGAAAACTTGGGAATATACATCCAAAACTGTACTTTTTGTCTAAAATACAAGATCCTGACCTCCAGGTATGCTTGGAAAAGGATCTTGACAAGAAGACTAACCCCAAAGTTACATATAATTTGACCTAGAAATTAATGAATAAATTCCTCTAAGTCAAAGAATAGTTATATTTTTTCTTCAACTGATATGCTATTCACATGGGTGAATTTGCAGGCTTTTAAAAAATTCTAAGTTACTGCATATTTCACATAACTGACATTTGTCAAAATTAATTTTCTTAGAATTAATTAAAATGTTGCCAATGCTTTACCTGTGTTGTAGCTGTTGAAGTAGTGCTGCTCCTGGATCCCCACATCTGTTGGAACTGCACCCTGATTTCTGCAAATGTTTCAATAATGACGGCAATAAATACATTCTGAGGGGGGGGGGGGGGAAACAGACATATGAACCAGATTTAGCATAAGATTCAGCAGAGGTGGAGGAATTCTAGTAGAATTTCAATAAATAATTTGTATGTCTGACAGATTTATCATAATAACGTATATACAATACCTTAACAAGCCAAGCAAGAAAAAATATTAACGTGATGAAATAGAAGTAAGAGCGCCATCGTGGAAAGCTGTCAATTGCTCGATACATAAGGAATACCCAGCCTTCTTGAGAGGCAGCTTCATACACAGTAAAAATACTTGTACCTGTTGATAGAAAGGGAAACACATTGTGTTTCTTTTTTAGATGAAAATTTTTTTTTCAGAAAAAAACACACAATAAGTATTACCTACCTTCCTTCTTTTAGTGACAAAAGTTCTTCCAGAAGGATTATGTTTTAGGTGGTACTTTATTGGTTTTGATTCTTAAAACTATGAATAAGTATTCTTGCCATGTAAGAAATGAAATTCTAGGTATTTTGTTCACAAAGAGATAATTCAAAGGCAATCTAAAGACAGCAAGAAGCCATCTTTTTGGCATAATGTTTACAGAAGGATACCATGAAAGTGAAGTAAAGCAATAACAAGCTACAAAGAGGTCTTAATACTTCTGGTTCAAAAGATTATATTTTGCATGTATCCTTGACATCTATGGAATAAATAAATATAATGTGTTACATATGAAATACATTGAAAAAGTGTGCTTTCTATTTGAAGCACTATTTTAGAAGGATGAATCTATCTGGGCAACTTCAAATGAATATCATCAAAGCCATGTTTGGTTTGTGAAGTCTTTACTGAATACCAAAGTATGAACTAGTCAAGTATCTAATTTTATTTCACATTTTCTGACAAAATTATCCTGCTCCAAATCCTTTTTCTCAGCAGGAAGAGTTAAAAGATAAACAGGTGAATAAATTTTAAACGTATTATTGACTCTGTAGACAAAACAAAATTTCCAGACACTAAGAAGCCTTAGTGCTTGGGAAATAAAAGAACCTCAAATTGTTTAAATTGAATCTAATTAATGTTTTTTTGCTTTTGTTTTTGTTTTTTGTTTTTTTGTACTATTCTGATTTCCTTTGGGGTTTGTGTTTTTTTTTTAATAAATTGACCAGAAAACTTTCCCAGCTGATCTCTAAGCAAAATAATTTGAGGGGAAAAAAGACTTTTTTGAATAACTATGATAAAGATTAAAAGTTGGAAAAAGAGCACATACAGGCATAAGGACAAATGGATTATAATAACATGTAAGAAACTAAATCCTTAGGTAAGCCCACACCTAAGGTTAAAACAGAATGATAGCAGAAAAACAAATCATACCTACTAGCAAAATAACTTTATATATAATTGCAGCTTTATGAAACAAATAAAATTGGATATAACAAATAAAAGTAGTTCATTTCCATTTAAAGTAATTGTTACTGTTCTCTAGATCAAAATAGTATTGGTCTGTATAGAAAAAGTTTTATTTACAAACTACTTATTTTCTGTGAAAAATTGAAAATTTATATTATAAATAAAAACAGTTAAGGTCCACTGGTGTTACCAGATTTCCAGTCCTGTTTTGGGGGAAAAGAGTCAACTCAATTCAATTCAGTTCAATAAATTTACACCCCTACTTTGCGTAGAACTGATTGTGCTAGTATTAAGAATACCAAGATAAAAAGTGAAATAATCTTGTTCTCAAGAAGTTTAGCGTTCAATGGATCCAGAAGATATTAATAGCTACTTGTTTAAAAAATTATTCTATCCCATCTCAACTTTTCTAGTTGGAGAAATTAGAGGATTCCACATTACTCAGAAACATGGTTATCTGGTTTGTTTTATTATTCATACTGTTAGCCTCCATGATATAGGGTGACCAAATCAGAAGAAAAAAAAATAAAAATTAAATCAGTCCATTCTGTCTTAGTAACTAATGGATGCAAAATACATTCTTTTTTTTAATTATTTAATAGCCTTTTATTTACAAGTTATATGTATGGGTAACTTTACAGCATTGACAACTGCCAAACCTCTTGTTCCAATTTTTCACCTCTTACCCCCCACCCCCTCCCCCAGATGGCAGGATGACCAGTAGATGTTAAATATATTAAAATATAAATTAGATACACAATAAGTATACATGACCAAACTGTTATTTTTGGATGCAAAATACATTCAATGAAGTTTGTAAACAATCACTAGATTAATAGGTTCATGCAATTTTTGCAATCTTTGACCACTGATAAAATGTTCAGAAAATGTTTTCAACTCAAACTAGTTTAGAGGCTTGTTTTCTATTAGTGGTGATGGATTAAGATTGATTCATCCATACGCTTTCAATTTGGACATCTAGTAATCAGTATGATACACACTTGAAAGAAATTGATAGGGACATAACATGTGACTACAAATTGGGAACTCAAATGATGAAGATCTATCAACCACATATTATGAAGAAAGGAAATTTGAGGAACTATCTCTAGAAAGCAGAACTGGAAATAATGCCTGTGCAGAGGCCTATTTTGGCTTAATATAAAGTAGAACTTTCTGCAGTTAAGACTATTTATAAATTTTAAAAGGATACTCATGCAGGGAGTTCCTATTCACTAGAAATATTTAAGTGTATTAAGAGTGTTTTGGGGAACCAAATAAAGAATCTTATATAGATGGATATTAGATGAGATAGTCTTCCAGTCCTATGAATACTAGAGAGACATATTTAAATTTTCTTCCAAAATAATTAATTCTTTGTCAAAGAAATATCATTTTTACAGATAAGTAAATAGGAAATATAGGCAAAGTAAGTTAGGAGAACAGCACTAATAACCGGCAGGGATAAGGAAAGCCTTTGTGTTACAGGTAGCACTTGAATAGGGAGCCCTGAATGAAATTAGAGATTCCAAGAGGCAAAAATGAGAACAGCCTATATGAAAGCATAAGAGGAAGCTATGGAATGTTATTTACAAAAAAACAGCAAACGGGAAGTTTGATTGAAATAAAAGGTAATCTAAAGTACATGAAAGGGAAGAAAGGGGAAATCAGGCTGAAAAGTTAGATTGAGGGCATATCTGAAGCATGTTAAATATCAAGCAAGAAATTTATAATTTGTCCTAGATGCAATAGGGGTATCTTGATGGCACAGTGGATAGAGGTCAAGGTCTGAAATCAAGATGAAGAATCTTCCTGAGTTCAAATTTGATCTCAGACCCTTAATAGCCATGTGACCCTGGACAAATCTTTTTATCTTGTTTCCTCATTTGTAAAATAAACTACAGAAGGAAATGGCAAACAATCCAGTATCTTTGCCAATAAAACCCCAAATGGGGTCATGAAGAGCTGGATACAACTGAAATGAATGAACAACAAAGATGCAAATGGCAATCAATGAAGTTTCTAGAGTGACAGTCAGATCTGCATGTACTGTGCATCTCAGGATACTTCTTTCTCCAGTGATTTACAAATGAGTCACTGAAATGTCAATGATGCACAGTTCTTAGATACTCCCAGGCATTTAAAATGAGAGATTAAAGATGTAGGTATACAGATGTCCAAAAATGTCAGAAAAGATGGAAAGGGAGAGTGGCCTGCCCTCTATTTAGGTGGGGAAGTGTAGTTCTAATAAGAAGAAGGTATCCTTATCTGAAACCTGAAAGATATAAGAAAATCTTGGAAATTAGAAGGAGCTCACATTAGGTGGCATTATAATATAACATTCTATTTACTTTTTTTTTTTTTTCAAATTTCTTCTCAATTGATGGTTTTGTCTTTAGTGTTAACCTTCAAATAATGTTACTTTTCCTAGCCATGGGTTCTAATCAGTCTATGCCTCCAGACACTTGCTTTTAAAACCATCATCCTTTTTAGATGGAACTGACTAAGGAGGTCATAAATTTCCGCTGAAATTTTTAGCTATATCTTGGAGTATTTGAGCAAAATCCTACCAATCTGGTCATGTTTGTAATAGGAAACAAATAACCCCAAGTTTCAAAGGGCAAATTAATTCATTTTTTCTTACCCAAAGGGTATTCTCAATCATACTTTGCAATGACTATCCAAGAATATGGCAGGAAAAAGGAGCAAATAATCATGGTCTTCTAACTTTCCCATTTACTGACATATTTTCTATTTGGCAGAGACCGGTCTCTTAGAAAATTAATCTCCTGATATCTAAAATTTCAGTCCTCATATTTTCATCCTAACACTTAACAAAACAACTTTGATGGACACAAAGAAAAGTGAAAATAAGAGGATAAGCCTCTAAATTGTCTGAGCATAGGAAGAAGTCACATCCCGCCCAATGCTACATTTGATCCTTAATATCCTGAAAGAATTAATCACAACTTAACAAATACTCTGCCTAATGACTAAATGACGACAATAACAGCTTGAATAACCAGAGAATTGGCTCAATGTTATTCTTATATCTACAAATGCATATTTCTGCTTGAAATAGTAATAAAAATATTTTAAAATAAATCCAAGAAGGCCAAATCATCCTTGAGTCTGAACTATGAATTACATTTTGTTATTGGCCATATCACAGAATCATAAAACATTAGAACAGGAAGGGGTCTTAGTCCTACCCTCTGATTTAATAAGGGGTAATCTGAAGGAACAAAAAAGAACTTGCTTAAGGCATCAGAGCTAATTATTTTTATTTTTCCCCCTACCTTTGTTAGTCTACTCTTGTACAATTTGTTAGTCAATAAATTAGATTGATTCTCCCAAACTCTTTAATAAAATATAGCTTTGGATACATACATATTTTCCTTTTCTAATAGTAGAGCATAATGGAATGTTGGGAGTCTAGGGGCTATGCCAGTGGAACATAGACTCTAGCTAATCTACAAAGTCAAAAGGTTTCTGGTAATAGTGTGGAAATAGCATGAATATCTGGAATTTCAGCTGAAGGTTGTCCATATGTTTTTGAACATATGGTTTTGTTTGCTTGTTTTTCATTTGTTTTGGGATTGAAGGATTAGTCATCAGTCATTAAACATCCACTAAGACCTAGAAGTGATACAATCTATATCACTTAACAGAGTACTATAGGTATTTTTTAATATTATGTGTCTTAGGAAGTATTGGCTGGTATTAAGTAATTTCAGTTATGTCCAATTCTTCATGATGATTTGGGGTTTTCTTGGCAAAAATACTGGAGTGGCTTGCATTTTCTTCTCTAGCTCATTTTATAGATGAGGAAACTTAGACAAAACAGAATTAAAAGGCCTGTGCAAAGTCACAGTCTGAGGTCAAATTTGAACTCAGGTCTTCTTGCCTCCATACCCACCACTCTATGTACTATAGCATGAAGCAATATTATGAATTGTAAATAAACTTAATCCCATCTCTTTATTCATAACCTCCCTTCCACAAAAAAAACAATTCAGTCCCCCAACCTTGACTTCTGCAACTAAAATACTTTTAATTCCCTTCCTCCCTCCTTCCCTCTCTTTCTCTCTCCTTCCTTCCTTCCTTCTCTCTCTCTCTCTCTCTCTCTCTCTCTCTCTCACACACACACACACACACACACACACACACACACACACACAATATGGTATATTCATTTAGGACATTTGCAAATTACTAACTTTATGGCTTATCTTCTCGGAAGCTAATTCCTTATGGGGAGTACCACATTTCTTCTACCAACAAGATAGGGTAAATAGGATTTCCAGTAAATCAACAGATATCTAATAAAATAAAAAAGACTAACCAAGCTAAATTTCACTACAGACAATTTTCTTTTCAAATACAGATATTTTATAGCTAAAGATAATTCTTTTGTCAAAGATTTGTGTTAATCAGAGAGCTGATCTGAAAATTTACTTATAAGGGTTCTGTTTTGTTGCTTAAGACAAGTATTAATTTAGGCAAGATCCCCTGGCCTAAGAAGATGGTGCCTGAGAATAAAATTTGAATTTCTTAACTAAGGAAATGACAGATTCCTGACCAGGGATGGAGTATACCTCCTCAAATCTAGTAAGCATATATTTTACTGTTGTCTTCTAAATCCAAACAAATTTTTAAAGATGAAAGAGAAAACTCTCCATGAAGTTAGCTATCATTGTAATGGGCAAAGAATAAATGAGAGAACAAAAAAAAAATAAAGAAGACATAAAAGATCCAGTAATGGTTGTGGTTTTTCTTAATAGCTGCAAATGTCTATAAATATGTACAGTGTAATATGTCCCACTTATAGGAGTACTCACTTTACATTTGCACTGCGGCATACTGCAATAGTAAAATGGGTTGCTATATCTGGGTAAGCCACAAGATGGTGGTCCAAGCCTTGAGCTTCAATTTGAGTAACTACAAATTTTCTAATGTAAAAACCTGTATGTCCCAGTATTGCTTAGTCATCCCACATATTTGTAAACTTCCCTTTCTCGAAGTGTAGCAAAGTGCTTTCCTAGGCTGTTAGCTAATTTAAAGATATGACTTAATACTCCTCATTCCCCCACCTCCAAAATCCTGATTCACTTAGTTTATGTTTATCTCCATCATACTGAATCGGAATTTCTTTTCCAACTTCCTACTCCCCTAAAGAGTCAATTATTTACATATAGGATAAGTTATATTTGTGAAACAAAATCAAAAGTGAAAGATAAAACATTATAAACTCATACCATATCTTCAACAAGCCATAGTATTTTGTATTTTAGAACTTCTCCCCTTTCCAATTTCCACCCTTTTATTTCTGTGCTTTGCTTCTCTTTGCTAATATTAAGACAAGGATACCCCAAACTCCTTTATGCTAAGTGGTGTATGGTCTCATACTCAAAAGGAATTGGAAGAAAAAAAAGAAGCTGATTTAACACTCTCCCATGCAACACCACATCTACCCCTGCTCTTTTACAACCATCAGCACTGCCCTCTATAGGAATCTTCTCTTCCTGGGAGATGACCAAGGGAAATACATGGTCCAGTGATTTAGTAGACCGGTCACCAAAGGTTGTTAGGTCAGGAACTGACTTTCTGTTTTCTCTCAGTGGGCTCTTCAATGACTTCCCTAGAGAATTTCTATCTCCAGGCTAATGGTCATCTATACTTTCTCATGATCTCCAGACATCCTAATCTCTTTTAGGGTGCTCCTGCAGTGCCGGATCATGATCCCTATTAAAATTTTAAAAAGAATAATCACTTAATTCACCTGAAGAAACCTGCTGCTATTTTGTCCATTTCTTTGAAACTTTAAAAAGCACTTGGTGAAGGGAATAGACAATAAGGGAGAAGACAGAAGTCATGGACAGGTAACATTGGAGAAATAAATCAGGGGCATACTTCTGCAAGAACAGTGTCAGGATTTCTAAAGCATACATACAAAAACCAGTGGCTGCTGAGGAAACCTAAGAATAAAAGAAAGTGTTGTTATTTTGTTCTATTTATTCAGAAGGATTGATGGAATGATGACCAATAACAATTGAAAAAATCAAAGATGTTCTTACTTTGCTTCTCTTTTCTATCAAAGAGAAAAATTATATATATATACATATATGTATATATATATATAACCATTACCTTAGAATTGATAAGAACAAAACATAAATTGCTAATAATTGATAGGCAAGAAAAGTAAAAAGGTTGCCCTAAGGTACCCCTTATGAATTCAATATGGCCAAGACAAACAAAATTTTCAGACACTCAAATTGTAATTCCGAATTATTGTCAATAATGAAAAGATCACAAAGAATGAGAGAAGTATCAAGAGATTGGAAAAGGGCAAATGTTGGCCCTCTTTTAAAAAAAGAGGTCAAGGAAAGAAAATAAAAAATAGTGCCTGAAAAAAAATTGTAGGACAGTGAACTTGACTTCAATTCCTGGTATCATTTTAGAATTGTTTGTTTAATATATAAAAATGGAAGCAATAATTATAAAGAACCAGGCTCTTTTATTGAGAGCAAAACTACCCATATTTGATTTTTTGATGGACTAGGTTATTAAAGTAGTAGATCAGGGACATATTATAAACATAGTTTTCCCTGGTTTTTTATTTTTTTTAATAGATGGCTGTAATGGGCTGAGGTTTGAGCTGATGCACTGAGGTCCCAAGTACATGAGGCTAGATAGTAATTGGGCTATACTCTATTAATATACATGATTGGATTAAGAATGGTCCCTGCCCACTCTCCTTGCAAATCCTGATGTGTTGTATAGGAAATGACGATTTTGGTGGGTGGAGGCAGAGAGGGAAGAAGAGAAGCTGGGAGAGATTGGGCTGAGTTCGAGACTCCGAGCTGCTGGTTGTGTGGCTGCTGGTCGAGCTAGCTTCTTGACTCAGCTGCACACATTGCTATCGCCGATTCTCTTCCACCTCCGATCCTTCTTCACTGAGAATAAAGACTGACAATTTTCCCCTAACCTGAATTCCTGTCTCGTGCTGATCTTAAAATACACGATCTTAACATTTGGCGCCCTGGATGACATTTTGGGATGTGCACCTGAGGAACAAATGTTAGAGGCATGTCTACAAAGGACCATAGAAACACTAAGGAATTACAAATTATACATAGCACCAGAAAAAATTCAAAGACATGCTCCTTTTCAATATTTAGGATCGAAGTATACCCTAAAAGTGCTTACAGTTCAAAAACTCTCCTTAAGAACAGAAAAGCTAAACACATTGAATGATTTTCAGAAATTGATAGGAGATATCCAATGGATGCGACCAGTGTTAGGCTTGACTACCTATCAGTTACAACCGTTATATGACATTTTAAGGGGAGACAGTGCTTTAAATTCACCACGCCAGCTTACAAAAGAAGCTCAAGAGGCTTTGAGAGAAGTTGAACTGGCTTTATCCAATGTGGTTGAAAGAGTCACTCAAAAACCCTTGGAGATATCAGTTTTGCCACACAAGAGGCACCCACAGCAGTCCTTCATCAAGGACACAGTGTGATAGAGTGGGTGAACCTCCCAGCACAACCAGATCAAAGCCTTACACCCTACCCAGTGCTTGTGGCTAGAATTTTATTAAAGGCCACTAAGCGAGCAGTACAATTATCTGGGACAAGACCTGATAAGATATACACCTTTTATACCAATACACAAATTAATGTGTGTTGTGAGACCATCCAGAGTGGCAAATTTTATTAGCCATGGCTCCAAATTTTTTACATGGGTCTCCATTAAAGATAACTAGATTATTACATAATTGGCGATGGACTCTTGAAGAAAAAGTTTCTAAAGTTCCTCTTCAAGGACCAACAATCTTCACGGATGCATGCAAACATAATATTTGTGCTGTGTACTTTCATGATCTAACTATAAAGAGAGTAGTCAGAACTCCTTTTCAGTCCACTCAGCAGAATGAATTGTATGCGATCATTCTAGCTCTTACTTATTATCCAGGAGACATAAATATAATATCTGATTCGGCCTATTCAGTAGGTGTGGTACAAAGAATTGCCACAGCCCAAATAAAATTTGCAGCCTCTAATATATATCAGCTCTTTAAGAAACTTCAAGAGCAAGTGAGAAAACATCCAGGTAAGATCTATATATTACATGTCCATTCTCATAGTGGACTTCCAGGTCCCATATTTGATGGCAATTCAAAGGCAGATAGCCTTCTAACTATGTTGGTCAATACCCCTTTGTTCCAAGAAGCTCAGGCATCTCATTCTAAATATCATCAGGCTGCTCAAGCTTTACGTTTACAATTTGGAATAACAAGAGAGGAAGCTAGGAGCATAGTAAAAGCCTGTACGGCTTGCCTTCCTTTCCACGCTCCTACACTGCCTCCAGGGAAGAACCCTCGTGGTTTGAGACCCAATGAAATCTGGCAAATGGATGTGACCCATTATAAATCTTTTGGTCGTCTGTCTTTCATCCATGTTGTGGTAGACACCTTTTCAGGATTCACTTTTGCAATGCCAGCAGCAAAAGAGACAGCCCGAGTGGTCACTGAATTCCTCATACAAGCATTTGCCATTATGGGTGTGCCACAAGCAATAAAAACAGACAATGGTCCTGCTTATACTTCGAAACATTTTGCACACTTTTGTGCACAGTATAAGATTTTACACACCACGGGCATACCTTTTAATCCTCAAGGACAGGCAATAGTGGAGAGAGAAACAGAGATATTAAGACACTACTCCAAAAACAAAAGAAAGGGGAGCCACAGGTAAGCCTAGAGAACTTCTAAATCTAGCTCTTTATACTATTAACTTCTTGATTTTTGACAAAGATGCACTGGCTCCGCTGACAGGTTTTATAACCCACCGGAAGGTCAGTGTTCAGTAGAGCAGCTCCACTATCTTTAGATAATCGCCAGGTGATGTGGAGAGACCCAGAAAGTGGTGAATGGAAAGGACCAGATAGGCTAACTGCTTTGGGAGAGGGTTTGCTTGTATCTCTACAGGTGGAGAAGGAATCAGATGGGTGCCAACGAGCCATATTCGCTTTGTCCATCTGAGAGAGCGGAGCAGACCTTTGAAACAAAGGAGAAGACCAAGAAATATCGGTGGTGCTGTTGCTGATTGTGCTCACCATTGAAAGAGGCGTGGCAGTTATGGCGTTTGACTCATGGACATCAAAGATTGTCGGACTTCAAAACCCTCAGGAATCATTGGATTCTCTGAGCCATAGGACTCAAAACCCTCAGGAATCATTGGATTCTCTGAGCCATAGGATCTTGAAAACTCTCAGGAATCATTGGATTCTCTGAGACATAGGACTTGAAAACCCTCAGGAATCATTGGATTCTCTGAGACATAGGACTTGAAAACTCTCAGGAATCATTGGATTCTCTGAGAAATGATAAGACTGTTACAACACTTCAAAATCTGCTGGAATCATTGGATTCCCTAACACAAAAAGACTTTTCAGGACTTCAAAAACTCAGGGGATCATTGGATTCCTGACATGTGAAACAATGGACAATAGATTGGTTTTGGACTATCTCTTGCTGAAGAAGGTGTATGTGTGACTGTTGTTTACATACCCACCTTCTAGGACTTCTGGTGATCTTTTCCAACACCATGTTGATTTATATTGTTTGCTATTCTGCTACTTGTGTGTACAATTCATGTTTGTTACACCACATCGAGCCTGCACTGACTGAGGGGAGGGTCATCCCTAATAGCCTCTGCGTTATTGCTATGTGCTTGTGTAATACCTCCCATGCTGATGGGTTTGTGCATAATAAGACCCTTCAGCCCAGAAACCCGCTAGCAACCTCCATTTCCCTTTGGTGCTTTTCATCTCCCTTCCTGACATCTCAGGAGGCGTGATCATCTCCTTTTAGTGCTTTCACGCCTTTTCTGAGAAGTCAGGGAGGCTGTGATCACCTCCTTTCGTGCTTTCACCTCCTTCCCTGAGAAGTTAGGGAGGCTGTGATCACCTCCCCTTGGGGGCTCTGACCTCCCTGAGGAGTCAGGGATGGCATGACCACCGGTGTTCTAAAATAAAAGAAAGCGGGAAATGTAATGGGCTGAGGTTTGAGCTGATGCACTGAGGTCCCAAGTACATGAGGCTAGATAGTAATTGGGCTATACTCTATTAATATACATGATTGGATTAAGAATGGTCCCTGCCCACTCTCCTTGCAAATCCTGATGTGTTGTATAGGAAATGACGATTTTGGTGGGTGGAGGCAGAGAGGGAAGAAGAGAAGCTGGGAGAGATTGGGCTGAGTTCGAGACTCCGAGCTGCTGGTTGTGTGGCTGCTGGTCGAGCTAGCTTCTTGACTCAGCTGCACACATTGCTATCGCCGATTCTCTTCCACCTCCGATCCTTCTTCACTGAGAATAAAGACTGACAATTTTCCCCTAACCTGAATTCCTGTCTCGTGCTGATCTTAAAATACACGATCTTAACAGATGGCAAGCCATGTCCTACTAGAAAGCCATCATATTTTTTTATGAGACCCCCAACATTCACAATGAGAAATGAAAAAAAAATTCAATTCACACATACTTATGAAATTTAAGAAGACCTCTTACTGTGAAGTAGGAATGATATAATTAAGTAAGGACACTTCAGTTCAAACAAAGATTTATTAAACTTGACAATAGATACTTAAATATGACTCTAATTAAAATTATTCTAACAGTTAATATTGTTTGCAAATGCTGTTCCAGATTTGTGGTTGCTAGCTCAAATAAGTTTTATAGATTGAGATAAGTGCAAAGAGATAATTTAGTTGCCAGTACAGAAGAATACTATGAATGTGTAAAACTTTTTTCCCTTTAAAACAATGAAATTAATCTATTGTATATTATGAGAGGTTCTTTGTGACATGAAAGAGATTTTTGTTTCTCTATATTCTGCTATGCCAGAAGAATACAACTTCTGGCAGATTCTATCACGGAACAGAAAATCAGAGAGGATCCTCACCATAAGGTTGTTCACCAGGTGATGGACTTTTTTTTTTCTTTTTATATCACAGTAATTTATTAAGCCATCTGCTAAAGACAGAGGGATTGAGATCATTATTGGTTGAAGGATAACTCACAGAAATGAAATCCTAAATTTCCCATGATAATTCAATAAATTCAAATTAAGTAAAAATGCATTTATGATGTGACAAAACAGCACTTTTCTCTGTTCTAAAAGAAACTAATAACTCATGCTTTTGGAAACACTAATTTTTAAAAATATTTTTCATTGAAATTTCTTGAGAGCAGACATGAATCTTCTACCAAGTTTTAGCTTTGATGTTACTATTAGAAACTTCATTCATCTGCTCTTACATGCCCAAAATACATGGAGGAATTGGTTTGACAAGCATTAAAATTTCAGATTTATTTATTTTGTGTTACTGGATGAGTAAGAAATAACTATTTAAAAATCTGAAGCAAGGGAATAAGATCCCAGAAAGTTGCAGGAACATGTTTCTTATGATTCTTTCTAGTTATCAATGTTGCTTGAGACAATTACCCCTCTACTCCTAGTCCTCCTAGATCCAATAGTTGATTAATCTTTACAGAATTACAAAGGCTAGCAACTAAGACACCAGTGTCTTATAAATGGATTGCCAATTTTGTAGGTTGTATCATAATACTGATGTGGTTTATGGTTTACATGGTCCACATAGTTACATTTTATATTCTGTGATTTAATCAGAATGTAGCTATACAATTCAAGTAAATTAAAATCAGCAACTACTTATTAAACACCTATTGTACACCAAATGTTGTTCTGCTTGCAGGGACTACGAATTTATACTCCACTAGTTAGAAACATTAAATACACATATTCAAAAATAGAAAATATTTGTAAAATAATACCAAGTAATTTTAGGACATGGAATATAAGCAAACAAGGGTATCAGGAAAGTCTTCTTATATGAGGCATCATTTGAAATGAACTGTAAAGAAAGCAAATAGTTTCAAAAGATGGGGATCAGCAGGGACACAACAGAACAATTTGTATAAAGGCATAATAGTAGAAGATTAATTGATGTATGCAAAAAATAGCAAGCAGAACAGCTTTGAATTTTAGTACAGCAAGGCTGTGGATAGGAGAAGTGTTTAAGTTGTGAGCACTTTGTATTTCATTCTAGAGGCAATTAGGAGCCTCTGAAGTTTCTAGAGCTGTGAAATGATAAGGTGAGACCCCTGTGTAAAGAATATTTATTTGGAAATTGAATAAAGGATAGATTGAAGAAGCAATAGAGAATAGGATGGAGCGATAGTGGAGAAAAGGCAGGCATTTGCCTAAACTCTCCCAAATTCACTTCCAAACAACTTTTTAAAATGCCTTGAAACAAATTCTGGAATAACAAGCAGAACCTACTTCAGATGAGGTGAAACGATTTTCCAATCCAAGACTACTTAGGAAAGTCAATAGGAAAGATCTATCTCACTGGTATGAGAGTGGAGCATAGTGCATTGCAAACTTCATCCTAGCAAAGCAACACTGGGCCTTGGAGATTGAATCAGCTGCTACAGAGAAGGCTTCAGGATCTCTCAACCATAGATTGTCAAGGAGTGGGGCAACTAATCAAATGGTGATTGCTTTCTCAAATTATCATTCCTTGATTTATTTTCTAAATCAATTTTTTCAATGAGATATTTCACATTTTCTTCTATGTTTTCATTTAGAAACATTTTATGGTTTCTTGATATATCATGGAGTCATTAGCTTGCATTTGCCCAATTATAATTTTAAGGAATTATTTTCTTCAGTGAACTTTTGTCTATTCTTTTCTACTTAGCGAGTTCTGTTTTTCATAGTTCTTTTCTTCAGTGAATTTTTGTGCCTCTTTTTTATTTGACCAATTTTGTTTTTTAAGGAATTCTATTCAGTGAAATTTTTATCTATGTATATTTTTTCCATTTGGCCAGTTCTGCTTTCTTAAGGGTTTCTCCTCTTCATTGAATTTTTATACCTCTTTTATTTGGCCTATTCTGTTAAGGCATTATTTTTTCATTTTTGTGTGGCTCCTTTATAAATTTACTGAATTAAAAAAAAGTATTTCTTGAATCAGTCATGTTTTTTCCCAATTTTTTTCCATTAACTTTCTTATTTAACTTTCAAAATTCATTTTTAGTTCTTTTCCAAGAATTTTTTTTCATATGGTATGGGGGTGGTAGCTGAGACAAATTAAGATTTTGCTTATCCAGTTTGGAACTATGCTCAAAAAATTATCAAACTGTGCATACCTTTTGATGCAGCAGTGTTACTACTGGGCTTATATCCCAAAGAGATCATAAAGAAGGGAAAGGGACCTGTATGTGCACGAATGTTTATGGCAGCCCTCTTTGGTGGGTAGAAACTGGAAATTGAGTGGATGCCCATCAGTTGGAGAATGGCTGAATAAATTATGGTATATGAATATTATGGAATATTATTGTTCTGTAAGAAATGACCAACAGGATGATTTCAGAAAGGCCTAGAGAGACTTACATGAACTGATGCTGAATGAAATGAGCAGGACCAGGAGATCATTATATACTTCAACAACAATACTATATGATGACCAGTTCTGATGGACCTGGCCATCCTCAGCAATGAGATCAACCAAATCATTTCCAAAGGAGCAGTAATGAACTGAACCAGCTACACCCAGAGAAAGAACTCTGGGAGATGACTAAAAACCATTATATTGAATTCCCAATCCCTATATTTTTGCCCACCTGCATTTTTTATTTCCTTCACAAGCTAATTGTACAATATTCCAGAGTCTGATTCTTTTTGTACAGCAAAATAACAGTTTGGTCATGTATACTTATTGTGCATCTAATTTATATTTTAATATATTTAACATCTACTGGTTATCCTGCCATATGGGGGAGGGGGTGGGGGGGTAAGAGGTGAAAAATTGGAACAAGAGGTTTGGTAATTGTTAATGCTGTAAAATTACCCATACATATAACCTGTAAATAAAAGGCTATTAAATAAAAAAAAAAGATTTTGCTTATCCTTTCACCCAGTAATAGAACTACTATATCTATGTTCCAAAGACATAAAAAAGGGAAAAGATAAATAGAGAGAGAGTGGAAAAGAAATCATGGGGAGGGTCATCAATGAAAAAAGGCTCAACAAGTTATGGAATAGAGTGTGATGGAAGACTGTTGTATTATAAGAAATAATGAGCAGGATATTCTCAGAAATAGCTGGAAAAACATATAAACTGATGCAAAGTGAAATGAGCAGAACCAAAAGACCTTTCTGTTTACTTTCTAGTTACAGCAACATTATATAATGATCAACTGTTACAATAAATCAAGGCAATTCTGAAGGATTTATATTAAAAAATGCTATCCATTTCCAGGAAAAAAAAAAAAAAACTGTTGGAGTCTGAATGCAAATTGAGGCATACTTTTTACAATTTTTCTTTATTTTCATGGATTTTTTGGTATAGTTTTCTTTCAGGAGAAAAGGAAATTGCAAACCACTCCACTATCCTTCCCAAGAGAACCACAGGAACAATATGGTCCATGGGATTTCAAAGCGCAACAACAGCATTATTATAATGAACTAGAAATAGATAATGAATATGCTTATAAGACCTCATTAAATATATCTTATCTAAAAAAAGAAAAAGAACAAAGGATTAAAGATGAATAAGGAACTTTATTAAGAGGGATAATAGTCTAGGACAAAAATCATTATTGAGAGAGAGAGAGAGAGAGAGTGTTGATCTGGAGAAGTTAGGAAGAGTTCAAATTCTGCTTCTCAGAATACTGTATGATGATGAACTAATAGAAACTAACACTAACACAGAGTTGTCTTAATTTGCATTTCTCTGATCAATAGTGATTTGGAGCACCTTTTCATGTGGCTACAAATACTTTCAATTTCTTCATTTGAAAATTATTCATATTTGACCATTTATCAATTGGAGAATGGCTTGAATTCTTAATAAATTTGAACTAGTTTTCTACATGTTTAAACATGAGGCCTTTATCAGAACCTTTGAATTTAAAAATATTTTTTCAGTTTATTGCTTCCCTTCTAATCTTATCTGCATTACTTTTGTTTGTACAAAACCTTTTTAATTTAATATAATCAAAATAATTATTTTGTAATCAATAATTATCTTTTGTTTTTCTTTGGTCACAAATTCCTTCCTCTTCCACAGATCTGAGAGGTAAACAGGTAAACTATCCTATGTACTTCTAATTTGTTTATAGTATCATTCTTTATGTCTAGATCATGAACCCATTTCAACCTTATCTTAGTATATGGTGTTAGGTGTGGGTCAATGCCTAGTTTCTACTATACTTTCTTTCCAATTTTCCCAGCAGTTTTTTTCAAATAGAGTTCTTTTCCCAAAAGCTGCTGTCTGTGGGTTTGTCAAACACCAGATTACTATAATTATTGACTATTTTATCCTGTGAACTTAACCTATTCCACTGATCAACGATTCTGTTTCTTAGCCAGTACCAAATAGTTTTGATGACCACTGCTTTATAATATAGTATTAGATCAGGTATAGCTAGGCCACCTTCATTTGCTTTGTTTTCATTAATTCCCTTGAAATTATTGACCTTTTGTTCTTCCAGATGAACTTTGTTTTTATTTTTTTCTAGGTCAATAAAATAATTTCTTGAGAGTTTGATTGGTATAGCACTAAATAAATAGATTAGTTTAGGGAGTATTGTCATTTTTTATTATATTCGCTCGACCTATCCAAGAGCACTTGATATTTTTCCAATTGTTTAGATCTGACTTTATTTGTGTGGAAAGTGTTTTGTATATGCTTATATAGTTTCTGACTTTCTCTTGGCAGATAGATTCTTAAATATTTTATACTATTAACAGTTATTTTATGTGGAATTTCTCTTTGTATCTCTTGCTGTTGGATTTTGTTACTGATGTATAAAAATGCTAATGATTTATGTGGATTTTTTTGTATCCTGCAACTTTCCAAGTTGTAGATTATTTCTATCAGTTTTTTAGTTGATTCTCTAAGGGTATCATGTTATTTCTCTGATGACGAGTATTGCTTAAGTGACCTTGGGTAAACTAAGCTATCTCTTTGGAATTTTGTATTCCCACCTGCAAAATGAGGAGATTGGATGTGATGACCTCTAAGAGTCCTTCCTAATCTATGATCCTATGTTATTTCATTTTTCCACAATAGAGAAATATTAATAAATGTATGTGGAGCTGCTAGATCCTATTGTGGTTTGGTAACATTAATACAGAGATATAAAAATGAACCTCATCAAAAATGTAAATGAAATGTTGTTATGCTATTGCATTTCTGCATCTATGAAATAAATATATATGGACCTTGTAATTAGTTAATTTATAATCTGATACTTAAGGACCATTTTAAAAAATGTCACAGTGTTTTAATTTCGTACTGCCATATTACTTGACATTTTAATAAATTACTTGTATATCCTTCTCTCAGTTATTACAAGACTTAAAAATGGATCTTCCTTCCAACATATGTATGTGTGTGTGTGTGTGTGTGTGTGTGTGTGTGTGTGTGTATCCTATTATGGTTGCTAGCTATAATACAGTGAATTTCTTAAATTCAAAAAATTTAGGAGAAAGACTAATGAAATAAAAGCTTCACTGAGTTATAGTGACAACAGATGCAGAATGCCATCTGCCCCACAAATGTGAATCAGTTGTGGTTATCACAAAAACAACTCAATTCTCACTATGGTACAGGCTGACTTTGGAGGCACATGGCTTAAAAAACAAAGCTAGTAAGGAATATCTCTATGTTAATTGGACACAAGTCTACAATATATAATAACACTTAGAATTGTTGTCTCCTGTATATATATTCATGAACAAGATATGAAAAATATCCATAAACCAGCTCAAAGAAGCAAAAAAAAAAACTATCTTAATAATATGGAAGTGAATAAAACATTTCAAATCAAATTACAAAGAACAATATCTCTTACTGAAAAACAAACCTGTCACCAGGATCATTATTTTCTCTTCCTTGTAGGAATATTTCTTTACACTGAAATATATTTAGCAGCTAATCAATTCATGTTCATCCCCTGATAGACTAAACAGTAACTGTGTAACTTTTGTCTTCAAAAATTAAATTAAATTGAATTTTTTAAAAATTTAATTAAAGAAGTGAAAAATATTTAATTTTACAAGCGCCATTAAGTAATGGAAAGAGTGATTTATATTCACTCTGTAGGGAAAAATAGGCAAGACAGGAATCCATAAGTCTTGAGTTCTAGTCTCATCAGTGACTTGTATATTCTTCACCAGGTCAAGGGACTTCCCTTAATCTCAGTTTCTTCTTAAAAATTAAAGCACCAGGTATTCTGGGGGTGGAGCCAAGATGATGGAGACAACACAATTTCTTTCTGGCCTTCTCCTACAATCCTCAGATTAATTAGCAAATCCAGCCCCTGAATTAGCTCTGGACTGACAAAACCCACAAAATAGTGGGAGTACAAAAAAAAATTATCAGCAGAAGATAATTTCAAAGATCACCAGAAAAGGTCTGTTTCAGTTGGAAACAGGAGGGAGACAGCCATGCACAAGCAGCTGAGCACAAACACCAGCACAGAAAGTGCAGAGTTCTGGGGTGGTGTGGACTCCATGGGTGATGCAGACTCCACAAGCAGTGTGGACTCCGTATGGCCGAGAATCTATGGTGAGGAATCTAAAGGAATCTACAGCAGTGTTAGCCACTCTGCCCTGGTTGCATGCCAGTAGATCAGCAAAGAAGTTATAAAATATCCAACACAAATACAAAAGATCAATAGTGAACCCTGAAATGCCAGAATCTCATGGGAACTGGCCATGCCCACCCGGCAACAGGAGTGAATCAGCACTGACCCAGCACAGTCACAGCCCCTTATAGAGGAAGCCGCTGCTTATAGAGGAAGCTTGGAAAACCTCTCCTGCCCTAAAAGAAGACCTTAACATTAAAAAAAATGAGTAAAAAAATTAAAGACTCTAATGATAGACAGCTTTTATGGTGAAAAAGAAGAACAGATTTCAAACCCTGAGGAGACTAAAGGCAGATTGTCTCCAGAAGAGGCCCTAAAAGGTGATTTAACATGGTCCCCAACACAAAAGGCTTTCCTAAAATAAATTAAAAGGATCTTAAAAGAGAGCAAGAAAAAAAATGGAGAAAGGAAATGAAAACTTTGCAAGAGGATTTGAAAAAGGCATTAAAAAGATAGATTTGATAAAATGTAAAAAAAAAAAAAAAAAGCAACTCCCAGAAAAAAAAAGAATTTGTGAAACAGAAAAAGAAAATAACTCCTTAAAAAAAAGTTGTGAAATGGAAAAAGAAAATAACTACTTAAAAAATAGAATTTGCAAAATGGAAAAAAAAATTCCATAGAACAAAACAACTCATTTAAAAATTCAATTGGGACAAATGCAAAAAAGAAGTAAAAAAAAAGTAAATGAAGAAAATAATTCACTAAAATTCAGAACTGAACAAATGGAAATGAATGACTCAATGACACAACAAGAATCAGGCAAGGTAAACCAAAAAAGTAGAAAAATATGTAAAATACCTAATTGGAAAACAACAGACCTGAAAAATAGATCTAGGAGAGACAATCTAAAGATTATTGGACTCCCTGAAATACATGATGAAAAAAAAGATCCTAGACACTCTCTTTCAGGCAATCATATACCCATATATCATAGAATCAAAAGGTAAAATGTCCATTGAAATAATTCACCGACCACTTTCTGAAAGAGACCCCAAAATTAAAACCCCAAGGAATGTTGTAGCTAAATTTCAGAACTATCCAACAAAGGAAAAAATATTACAAGCAGCCAGAAAAAAACAATATAAATACCAAAGAGCCACAATCAGGATTACTCAGGACCTAGCAGCTTGCACTTTAAAGGATCAAAAGGCCTGGAATCTGATATTATGAAAGGCAAAGGAACTTGGAATGCAGCCAAGAATAAATTACCCTGATAAACTGAGCATTTTGTTTCAGGGAAAAATATGGATATTCAATGAAACTGGTGATATCCATATATTTTTTGATGAAAAAACTAGAGCTAAAAAAAATGATCTCTAAATACAGAACTTAAGAGAAGCATAAAAAAGGTAAAAAAAGAAAAACAAAAAACAAACTCCAGAATTAGTCGTTTGAACTGTAAATGTGAATGGGATGAACTCTCCCTTAAAACATAAGCACATAGCAGACTGGATTAAAAGCCAAAATTCTACAATATGCTGTTTACAAGAAACATATTTAAAGCATAACAATGCATAAGAGTAAAGGTAAAAGGCTGGAACAGAATCTATTATGCTTCAGGTGAAGTATAAGAAGCAGGGATAGCCATCCTGATCACAGATCAAGGAAAAGCAAAAATTGATCTAATTAAAAGAGATAAGGAAGGAGACTATATCTTGCTAAAAGGTACCATAGATAATGAAGCGATATCAATATTAAACATATATACACCAAGTGGTGTAGCATCTAAATTCCTAAAGAAGTTAAGAGAGTTGCAAAAACAAATAGACAGCAAAACTATAATAGTAGGAGATCTCAACCTTTCTCTCTTAGAACTAGATAAATCAAAACACAAAATAAATAAGAAAGAAGTTAAGGAGGTAAATAAAATACTAGAAAACTAGATATGATAGGTCTTTTGAGAAAATTGAATGGAGACAGAAATGAGTACACTTTGTTCTTGGCAGTACATGAAATCTATAAAAAATTGATCATATATTAGGGCATAAAGATCTCAAAAACAAATGCAGAAAGGCAGAAATAGTAAATGCATTGTTTTTCAGATCATGATGCAATAAAAATTGTGTTCAATAAAAGTCCAGGGGAAAATACACCAAAAAGAAATTGGAAACTAAATAATCTCATCCTAAAGAATGAATGGGTGATACAGCAAATCATTGATACAATCAACAATTTTATCCAAGAGAATGACAATAATGAAACAACATAGCAACATTTGTGGGATGCGGCCAAAGTGGTAATAAGGGGAAATTTTTTTATCTCAAGATGCTTATTTGCATAAAATAGAGAAAGAGAAGATCAATGAATTGGGCTTGCAACTAAAAAAGCTAGAAAATAACAAATTAAAGCCTCTCAAATAACAAACTTGAAATTCTAAAAATAAAAGGAGAGATCAATAAAATTGAAATCAAAACAACTATTGAACTAATAAATAAAATATGAGTTGGTTTTATGAAAACAACAAAATAGATGAATATTTATTTAATTTGATTAGAAAAAGGAAAGGGGAAAATCAAATTATTAATCTCACAAATGAAAAGGGAGAACTATCTGTCAATGAAGAGGAAACTAGAGAAAATATTAGGACTTACTTTGCCCAACTTTATGCCAATACTACGCAAACTATTTGAAAAAATAGGGGATGAAGGACTCCTACCAGACTCCTTTTATGACACAGACTTGGTACTAATACCGAAACAAGGTAGGTCAAAAACAGAAAAAGAAAATTATAGACCAATCTCCCTAATGAATATTGATGCAAAAATCTTAAATAAAATATTAGCAAAGATATTACACAAAATCATCCCCAGGATAATACACTACAACCAAGTAGGATTTATAGCAGAATGCAGGGCTGATTCAATATTAGGAAAAATATTAGGATAATTTGATTATATCAATAATCTAATTAACAAAAATCATATGATTATCTCAATAGATGCAGAAAAAAACATTTGATAAAATCCAACACCCATTCCTAATAAAAATACCAGAGAATATAGGAATAAATGGACTTTTTCTTAAAATAGTCAGTAGCATCTATTTAAAACCAACAGCAAGCATCATATGTAATGGGAATAAACTAGAACCATTCGCAATAAGATCAGGGAAGAAACAAGCTTGCCAACTATCACCATTACTATTCAATATTATATTAGAAATGCTAGATGAGAGAAAAAAGAGATTAAAGGAATTGGAGTAGGTAATAAGGAAGCCAAATTATCACTCTTTGCAGATGATATGATGGAAAACTTAGAGAAACCTAGATAATCAACTAAAAATTATTAGAAGTAATCCACAACTTCAGCAAAGTTGCAGGAAACAAAATAAATCTACATAAATAACCAACATTCTTATACATCACTAACAAAATCCAGCAGTAAGAGATACAAAGAGAAATTCCCTTTAAAATAACTGTTGATAGTATAAAATATTTGGGAATCTATCTGCCAAGGGAAAATCAGGAACTATATGAACAAAACTACAAAACACTTTCCACACAAATAAAGTCATATCTAAGCAATTGGAAAAATATCAAGTGCTCTTGGATAGGCCGAGAGAATATAATGAAAATGGCAATATTTCCTAAACTAATCTATTTATTTAGTGCTATACTACTCAAACTCCTAAGAAACTATTTTACTGACCTAGAAAAAGTAATACCAAAATTCATCTGAAAGAACAATAGGTCAAGAATTTCAAAGATGAATGAAGAGGAAAGCAAATGAAGGTGGCCTAATTGCACCAGATCTAAAACTATATTATAAAGCAGTGATCATCAAAACCGTTTGGTACTGGCTAAGAAATAGAGAAGTTGATCAGTGGAACAGGCTGGGTTCACAGAACAATATAGCCAATGACTATAACAATCTAGTATTTGACAACTCAAAGACCCCAGCTTTGGGGATAACAATTCACTATTTGACAAAAACTGCTGGGAAAATTAGAAACTAGTATGGCAGAAAATAGGCATTGACCATACCTAACACGATATATCAAAATAAGGTCAAAATGGGTTCATGATCTAGACATAAAGAATGATATTATAAACAAATTAGAAGACTATAGATTAGTTTACCTCTCAGGTTTTTTGGAGGAGAAAAGAATTTGTGACCAAAGAAGAACTAGAGATCATTATTGATCATAAAATAGATAATTTTGATTATATTAAGTTAAAAAGTTTTGTACAAATAAAAGTAACGCACACAATATTAGAAGGGAAGCAATAAGCTGGGAAAATAGTTTTACTTTCAAAGGATCTGATAAAGGCCTCATTTCCAATCTATATAGAAAACTGACTCAAATTTATAATAGTTCAAGCCATTCTCCAATTGATAATTGGTCAAAGGATATGAATAGACAATTTTCAGATGAAGAACTTGAAAGTATTTGGAGCCACATGAAAAGGTGCTCCAAATCACTATTGATCAGACAAATGCACATTAAGACAACTCTGAGATACTACTACACACATATCAGATTGGCTAAAATGACAGGAAAAGATAATGACAAATTTTGGGAGGGGTGTAGGAAATCTGGGACACTGATGCATTGTTTGTGGAACTGTGAACAGATCCAACCATTCTGGAGAGCAATTTGGAACTATGCTCAAAAAGTTATCAAACTGTGCATACCCTTTGATCCAGCAATGTTTCTCTTGGGATTATATCCCAAAGAGATCTTAAATGAAAGAAAGGAACCCACATGTGCAAAAATGCCCTCTTTGGCAGCCCTCTTTGTAGTGGCAAAAAACTGGAAACTGAATGGATGCTCATCAATTGGAAAATGGCTGAATAAATTATAGTATATGAATGCTATGGAATATTATTGTTCTGTAAGAAATGACCAGCAGGATGATTTCATAGAGGCTTGGAGACACCCCCATTAACTGAGGATAAATGAAATGAGAACCAGGAGATCATTATATACAGCAACAACAAGACTATATTACGATCAATTCTGATGGATGTGGCTCTCTTCAACATTGAGATGATTTAAACCAGTTCCACTTGTGCAGTAATGAAGAGAACCATCTACACCTAAAGAGAGAACTGTGGGAACAGAGTGTGGAACACAACATAACATTCTCATTTTCTCTAATGTTATTTACTTGCATTTTGTTTTCTTTCTCAGTTTTTCTTCCTTCTTGATCTGATTTTTCTTGTGCAGCAAGATAACTATATAAATATGTATATATATATTGCATTTAACATGTATTTCAACATATTCAACATGTATTGGACTACCTGCCAGCTAGGGGAGGGGGTGGGAGGAAGGAGGGAAAATTTGGAACAAAAAGTTTTGCAATGGTCAATATTAGGAAAATTACCCATATATATGCCTTGTAATAAAAAAGCTTTAATAAAAAACATTAAAGAACTACACCAGTGGTATTATACTCAAATCAGACTACATGTTGACTTAGAAAACCAAAATTTAATACTATGTTGTATTGTTTTTTTTTAATTTTGTTAAACATTTTCCAATTATATTTTTATCTGGTTTGCCTACACTGAGGAGTTTTTGTATGCTGCAAATTTGGCCCCTCTTGATTTGATAAAAATCATGCACATATGGCTATTTCCAATGCTGAAATTTTATGATTCCATTTGCCATCTTATTTTGCAGTACATGGAACTAACTAAAAAGTTGTTTCTTTTTGTCCCACATTCTGCAAAATGTGTTCTTTCTTATGAACTGAATTTTTACCACAGAGAAAAATATATGAGTAACTAAACACTAGTACAAACAAAAGTGCAGGTGAATTCACATTAGTATAATGATACTGATGTTTCAGGCTATCTGTTGTTAGATATAAGACTACAGAACAGGAAAAGTTCAATTCAAGTTATTTGGGAAATCAATTACAAATACTTTTATTAGGATGTAATGGTTCCTCAGAAATTGTCTCTCCTAGCAGAATTGGGTTAACTGGGGCACTGGGCCTGAATAGGGTCCTCTTAGTACTTTTGGAGTTTTACTTTTACTTTCAACTGAATTGCAGAGTAGTCTCTGTGCTAGGGTCTTCCCACCCTCACCAACAGGCTCAGTTCTCAGTCTATCTGTGATATTGCAACATTCCTGTTGCCTGTTGTCTAGAGCCAACTCTTTCCACTGAGCTTTAGTACTAGAGACAGTTCCTGGTGGATCCATGTAGAGATGGACCCTTCCTATCCCATCCTGGGTATTAAAGAAACATGGAAGAGAGGCTCTAGTAGCAAGAAGAGACTGGTAGTTGGGGTCTACTAAGATGATAATATGAAGCATTATTGTTCTTCTAAATGTTCACTAATCAGAAGCTCAAGTTGCAGGAAAGAACATGAAAAAAGAGTACCTTCCTATTGCAGGATTGGTTGAATTTTGCAAGGCATCAGCAGATATATCACTGGGCACAAATAAAGAGATGCTGAATAACAGCCAATATACTAATTTACAGACTAATTAACATACTAATTTTTGGAACATGGACGTTAAAGGTAGGAGCAAGTTTTCTGCAACCATTGTTTAAATTCAGCTGGGATGCCTATCTTCCTAAAATATCCTGAGGAAATCATATTCCCATTTTCAGGACATTGGTCTGTATGTGAATGGCTACTGCTACTATAACTGAGAGAACTGTGGACTTCCCGGGAGCCATGGAAGATATGTTAAAAAAAAAAAAAACTCAGAATGTTACCCTCCTGAACATTTGTACTCACAAATTCAGGGAATCCATCTTTATCTTGAGTAGTAGAAAGAAATAGAAACCCTAATAAAGAAAGGAAATTCTTTGCCTTTTTTTGGCATGACATACCAAGGTTTATCCAGGGGAGATAGAAACAAAGATGCAAGGGCTATTTGCCATTTTATTGATCAGGGCCTTCATATCTTTTTCTGTCAGCCACGTACCAGGAATATGAGCCTGTATAGTGAACATGTTGGAACCTTCACCATGATTTGTAAAGATTCTGATCAAGTCAAAAGAATAAGATCCCAGGTTAAAATCCTGATTTGTTCATATATTCCAACCCCTCTCTCAACGGGGTCAAATTGTTTCCATGATCTTGAATAGTCTTGGTCTGAGTAGCCAATGGTTGCAAGAAGTGAAAGGCATGGCAGATCATATCATGAGCATGTTGACCCAGATAGTTTCCAAGTTCAAGAAAGAGAGCTCCTCCCACAGTTAGTAAGCACATCACTAATTAGATTGGCATGTTTTGTTTCACAGGCCTAAAACCTGAGTAATTAGAACACTTTACCAAAAAATTTTTCATCTATATGACAAATGATGGACACATGGAGGCAGTAACAAATCACAATCATTTTATGTGCATTCAATGAAGTAAAATGAAGTCCCAGATCAAATGAGATATTTTTAAAAATACTTAGTGCAGAATCTGGAACATAGCAAGCACTATATAAATGTTCATTCTCTTCTATTTCATTCTTCCCATATTAAGCTGTGAATCACAAAATATGAATTTGAAACCCAAGAATGTCAAGGAATGTATATTTGTGTCTACACACACACACACACACACACAGACAACACACATGTATATGAAGAGAAATTACAAAAATTGTTATTCAAAAGTCTGCCAGGTAAATAAATAAAGAACAAACAAAAATTATAAGTGATATAAAGTAAAGGAATTTAACATGCCTTTTCCCTAAAAACAGTCATAAAGTATAAGTATCTTGATGCAGTTTTTAAGAGAGGAAATGAATATTTTTGGGAGGTGTACTAGTTAATTCTAAAAGAAATCCCAAAATTGCTGAAAAAAGAATGAATCTGCAGAAAGAATTTATTATTTTCATATGTATTTGTCTCAGAGTAAACTGCCATGTGCTATGAAAATGTTTCAAGAATGTCAGGAATGTTTCACTAATGCTTCATTGAAAATGACTTTTAAATTGCAAAATGATTCAGACCACAATTAAACTGAAGTATTTGAAAAAATACCTGGAGTATCTGTTTGTCATTGTTTATTGATAGTTTATTGTTCAAGATGATCCTCTAAGTTTTTAAAATCTGTTTCTAGATTTAGAAAAGGAATTTCTTCTGAATTCAATTACAATAACCCTTTATTTTCCATAGGCTGCCTCATCAATTCCTCATTCTGCCTCTACTTTCTCCATATATTTATTTGTGCAAGCAACATTCCAATTTCACCCTAGTTAATGTGAATTACTAATCATTAGGAGCTTTTCTTCACTTTTTTTGGTCATTTTTCCTGTTTTTGTTTTTTTTTTCCTTCCTTTCCATGCTTGACACATCATTCTCTTAAATAAAAATATGGGCCCAGTAAAATTCTACCATATTAAGATAAAACTTTGTATATCTGAGATCTGAAGATGAGACATCATTAAAATGGCCTGATTTCATTGATTTATGAATTGGATATTTTGGTATGATTTTGGAAATATTGTTTAAACTGAGTTTTAGATTCCACCTTTAATATATGAGAACAATATTTGTGCTACTACTTTCACACTAATCTTTTAAAAATTGGAGCTGTAATTTCATCCATGTAGGAGGTTTACTTTTAAAAACACTACAACTACAGATGGATATTTACTCTGTAAATTCTAGTCATAGTGATTTGCCTCAAGGTCACTGCTTTATGGGGAGAATCAAGCTTTCAAAATCTCTACCACTGAATAGGATCATTTGGCCCAAAGTTATTTGCTCTTTCTTACTTTAGTCATGCCAACATCATTAGCCAAAACATAAATAACACTCATTCCCCTAATGCCCTGTAAGTTTTATCTTTAACTGCCCTTGGGATAATCAAACTTAATTAGATTTCTTGCTAAGATTTTGCAAAATTGTTTTCCTTTATATCTTTTACAATATAGATAGTAGGGGTTGAATTGATGTAATTATTTAGATGTAATATCTCCCCAAATTTGTAAAAAAGCCCAGTTTGGTCAACAAAATGCTAGAGTTAGAGTCAAGAAAGCCTGGCTTCAAGTCTCTTCTCCGAAACATATCAGCTATTCAATCCTGGACAAAACATTTAATTTCCTTGGGCTTCACTTTCAGAATCAGAGGGCCAGAATGTAGACTCCAGTGTCCCTGCAAATTTTAAATGTATGACTTCTTTTCAACATTGAAATTCTTTTAAAAAATATTTGTTCTCATAGAATATTTCCAAATGACATTTACTAATTTTTAACATTAATTTTGTCAAAATTTGAGTTGTAGGTTCTCTCCTCCTGTCTGCCCCTTGAGAAAGCTAATGTAGGATAGATTATATACACATTACTGAACATCTAAATTGTTTTTTAATACACACCCAGATAATGTTATGCTATATTCAACAGCAAAAGTAAATCAGAATTTGGTCTAAATATTTTTCTTCTGTCTTTAACAATTTCTTTTAGTTCATAAAATGAATGACCAAGTTAATCCTCAATTACAGACTTCTAGACACAAAGATCAATCAGTCCAATTTCCCTATTTTACAGAGTGAGGAAAATAAGAGCTAGAGGGATTAAAGTCTGTACAAACACTATTGGTTTGGGGGAGTTCCATAAAGATGCCTGTGGATTTATGAATAACTGTTACAAATGTACCTACAAAGTGATCTGTAAGTGTGTGACAACTAGTATGTAAATTCAGAATAAACTTTTAGTACATGTGTCAAATTTGTGTTTTGATACCTTTGATCTAGTCTATAGTAGAAGTTCTTTTTATTTTACTTTTGAACTTAAGAAATAAAACAAGTGTTTCCTTAACACAGTAGAATAACTGCCAATCTATTATTGCTGTAGGTTTTTTTTTTCTTTTTTTCTTCCTCCCCCCAAGATAGCTACCATTAGCCACAAGTATATATGCAAAACCCCCAACAGTAATTTAACAATTTTTCCAATTATTTCAAAACATTATTCTCAAAAAGGACTTATGGGTTTCACTGGATTATTTAAAACCTGTCCATGATCAAAACAAACAAACAAACAAACAAACAAAAAAACCCTAGACGAGGGAAAAATCTTGGAATCTAGATTTATTGCTGTTTAATTGTGTTTGATTCTTGACCCCATGTGAAGTTTATTGTCAATGATTCTGATGTGGTTTGCCATTTTCTTTTTTTTACATCTTATTTTATGAATAAGGAAGCTAAGGCAAACAGAGTAAAGTTACTTGCCTACAATAATAGAGCTAGTAAGTATTTGAGGCAAGATATGAACTCAGGAAGATTAGTCTTCCTGACTTCAAGGCTGGCAACTCTATCCACCCAGTTGCCCCAAGAATCTAGAATATTATTAGCCTTGACTCCACAAAGACCTAAAGATAAATTCATTCAACAAACATTGATTAAGTATTTACTCTTCCAGCTATTGGGTAAGAATGATGTAGAGGTAATAGGTATCAAATACCTGTCTTTGTAAAGCCTAAACTCAATTAAAATGCAATTGGGAAATAATTAATAAAATAAAAAATATAATAAAATATGAAAAATCCTAATGTGCAATTTTCTAAGTCATTATGCTGCCTGTAGGGATCTCTACCAATGTTTTAATGGTCCCATTTATATTTGAGTTTGACACCAATGATTTAGATAATATTCAGTTCCTTCTATGAGCTTAAAGTCTAACAGGAAAGAAAACCATAAAAAAAACTTAAATATGAAATATAAATGATATTATAGTATGGTTAGGCAGCTAAATGGTATAGTGGAACTTGATGTCAGGAAGACAAATTCAAATCCAAACTCAAACACTTATTATTCCTGTGACCCTAAACAAAGCACATCTGTTACTTACTTCCTAAATCTGTAAAATGAAGATGATAATATAACCTATGTCACAAAGTTGATGTGAAGTTCAAATGAGAAAATAACCATGTAGAGTATTTTGCAAAACTTTAATAAAGTACTAACTATGCTAGTTATAAAATCATGTAAGTACATGGGAGAGTTCATGATACTAGAATATGAAGATTAATATCTATACAAGGGCTTTGGAAAGTTTCTTTAGGAGAAGACCTTTAGTTTGTGCTTTAAAAGAGATAAAGGCGAAGAAGGAGAATGTAGCCCATTCTAGGCAAAGGGAACATGAGCCAAGACATGGAGGCAGAAAGGACAGAGTAGATTTGGTGGTCAAAAAAATGGTACCATTTAACTGGAACATAGAAAGCAATGAAGACTATAATTGAAGTGGAAAAATGGTACCCGATTATGGTGGTGCTACAATATTGAGAAAAGAAATTTAAATCACATGACAATGTCATTATAGCTAAAAAGGAGATTAAAAGTGATCTAGTCCAAAGATTCTTAAACTGTTCTTCATGATTTTATATGAGGTCATATAACTGAATGTGTGGGTTATAAAATTATGTATGATGTATTCTCAGCAAATGTTTTATTTGTATAGGAAAATTATGATGTATTCTCAGCAAATGTTTTATTTGTATAGAATACACCATAATTTTATAACCTACAATTCAGTATATATATATGTATATATATATATATATATATATATATATATATATACATATATATATATACACACACACACACACACACACACACACACACTTACTTACATACCTGAGGTCATGTAAAAATTTCTCTTGAGTGGGTAAAAAAAATTAAGAACTGTTAATCTAGTCCTTTATTTTCATAAATGAGGAATTCAGGCCCTCAAATTGGTGAAGTGATTTTTTCCATTATTCCTTTGATATTTAAATTCTATGATCCTTATGAAACATAAATGGCAGGTAACAAGTATTAGCCATTTAATGAGCTTTTACTATGTTAATCAATGTGTTAATTAATGAATGATGGCACAACAGACAATATTATGAAATCAGAAAAAAGTAGGAGAAAAACATTACAGAATTTATTTTGAATATGTTGAAGATGAGATGGTCTTGGAACATCCACATAGAGAGATCCTGTAGCTAATTGGGTCTAAAACTCTCAACAGAGGTCGGAAGTAGACATAAATCTTGGCATTATTTGCAAGGAGATAATAGCTAAAATTAAGAAAATGATAGCCAAGGGACCAGACTCTAGAGGAATATGAATATCAAAGGATCAGGACATCATGAAACAGACAGTCATTAGAGTGGTTTTGTTCACTGGATTTTTTTTTCCATTTCAGAAATTCTAGTTTTCAAGGAATTGTTTTCTTTTTCTATTTCATCAAAACTATTCTTTCAGAAGTGGTTTTCTGTTTCCTTTTCCAAAGCTCTCATTTCCTTTCCTCATTTTTCATCTAACTTTCTTTTAAGATCCTTTTTATAATTCTTCCAAGAGAGCCCTATGAGATGGAGACCAACTTATATCACTCTTTGAGGCTTCATCTATAGATGTTTTGCCTTTAGTTTTAGGTAAAAGCGTTTGAGATCTGTTCTTTCCTGTCTCTATAAAAGCTATCTATAATCAGAGCTCTTTTTGTTTTTTATTTTGCTCATTTTTAATGGTTGAGGTTTGCTCTTTGGGCAAAGGGCAGATTATCCCAAGTTTCCTCTACAGGTGATAGTGGTTTCATGTTGTCCTGGATTTAGCATTGCTGGCTTCCACTCCAAGATGGATAGGCATGGCCAAGTTCATGATGCTGGGATTCAGGGGCTTACTATTACCCTTCTGTAGTTGTGTTGGGAGTCTCACAGCTATTCTGCTGATCCAGTGGTTTCTGAACCAGGACAGAATAGCAAAGGCTGCTATATTTTGGCTATAAGCTTCCCACCAAATCCCCCACAATGTGGAAGCCTCTCTGCCCTGCTCTGCACTGAGCTGTACCTGCTTTGGCCTGTAACACACCCTCCCCCCTGCCAGATTGAGAAAGATCTTTCTTGAAGTTCTTCCAAAATATCTTCTGCTAGAAATTTGCTACATTCCGAACAGGTGTAAGGCTTGATCTGGTATTGATCTGAGTGAAGTCAGGAAGAGCTTAAAGACCTGACTACTCTCTGCCATCTTGGCTTTGCCCCCAACAGAGAGTTATTAGAGAAAGGAAATCCAAGAAAATACTGTGTCTTTGAAGCTATGAGGGAATAGAGTATCCAGTTGGAAAATGGAATCTATCATATCAAAGACTACAGAAGAATGAAAAAGAAGACATAAAAAGCCTCTGTTGGCAGTGGTTTCAGTAGACTGGTGAGGACAGGACTGCTGCAAATGATCTGAAAGATATTGCTTGTAAGGAAGTGAGGGCATCATATATAAACACCTCCTTCCAAACTCCTCAAAGTTTAGCAGCAAATGGGAGCAACAATATAATATGGTAGTGAGTTGAAACAGTGGGATCAAAGAAATCCTTAAAATTAGGACTGAGGAGACCTTTAGAGAAAGGCTGTAACCAGAGGTCAGGACAGAGAGTACATACACATAGATACACATTATACAACAATATGGCAAGGTCCTGGAAGAGACCCCAAAGATCCAAGATCTATTCATTTTGGTTAAACTTTGTATGAGAATAGAGCTATCTCAAAGTTCTGAGGGACCAGAGGCCCTGTAGTTTAACCTTCTATCTCATATCATTCTTGCAGCCTTCAGTGATAGGACTGAAGAAATGGAGATTTAGAGAGGTGGATAATAGATTGAAAATGACATTAGCGGAAAACAATTTTAAAAAAATTTTAAAAAAAGAAAATTACATTAGCGGTTAGGATCAAAACTGAGATTTGACCTACAGTCTTCTATAGACATCCCTCCAGAGAAAATGCCCTTGCCATTGCACACTGTTGCTTCAGTTTCCAGAGAAAAGGAAAAAGCATGTTATGATGGTTACAATTTCTGAGGGGCAGAGGAGGTAGAAAGACAGAATTCATATGCAACCAATAAAAAGGGAATGTAATCTGCTATGTAAGGAGAAGGTTGGGTCTTAGTTGAGAGTACAAGGGGAAAAAAGGAAATTTTGGAACATTTTTCTGTGAATGAAGTGTTCTTGTCCTTCATTCTCAAAGAGAAGTAAAATGACATCACTATGTCAGATTTGAGTCACAGTGTGTCTCTCTATGGTTGATCAGACCAATACAAACTCAGAGTGTTCTGCCACAGGTCAGACATAAATAGTTCCTAGGAACAACTGTGGTAGATTCTCTAACACTGCACATTTTGTGTTTCTTCTGAGCTAATTCAATTCTGTTTTGCTCATAGAGTACAGTACCTTCTCTGATGAAAGTACACCAATGCTGGGCAGTCCTGTGCATTTGTCTCCCATGTAATAGAATCAGTTCTAAAGTTCTTAAAAGAGACCTTAGGATTGTTCTTGTATTGCTTTTTCTGATCACTTTGTGAATGCTTGCTCTGTGTGAGTTCTCCATAAAATAATCTTTTAAGGAACAGGCAAGGAGAGAAGTATTAAAGAGCCACAGGATCTGAAACTGAGACAAGGAAAGTGAACATATATTTGTAGTAAAGTCAGCTTAATTTTGTGCTTCTGATCCCACCTTTCATTTAACCTTCTGTCAGCTATTCAAGGCCACAGCCAGACAAACTTAGAGAATTCTGGAAAATTTCAATAACTTTCTTAAGGGCAGGAACTATCTTTATCCTTTTGTCTTTGGGTCCTTAGGGCTTAGCCCAAAGTCTGACATGTAATAACAATTTAATAACTGTTTCTTGAATTGAGAAGATTCTACCAGCAATTGTTTCAAAGTCAGAATAAAAAAGGTAGAAGGTATAAATTATGGAGAAAATAATTTTTCCCAATTCTCTTCTCAAAATGTGCGTACAGAAAAAAAATATGAGAAAAATTTAGCGGTAAATATGCTGTGTATGGAGTCAGTGGAATGCAAATCAATTTTTGATTTAATTCACATCATAACATAATTTAGAATTAAGTGAAAAGCCGTTTTAGTTTAGATTCTCTTTAGTGTCAGGTACTGTTTCAACCAGTAGCAAATGCTTTCCTTCTAAACAGTTTAAAATTTGTTGATGAGATCCTTAAGGATCAGATTTGCTAAAGGAAGCTTTGTTCACTTAATTTTCCAATAAATTCTCATTATAGTTTCTTATTCTGTACTTACTCCTTAGAGAATTTCTATCCACAGCCAGAAGATATGAGTATCTGTTGCGATTTGTTACAGTTAAGAGATACTGAACTGGGCAAATGTTTTTCACAAGACACTGAGACTGTCATTCCTTCATAAGGGCCATTCTCCTTTATCTTATATGCAAGCTGTCTGCTTTGGAACACTACCAGGGACAGCAGGGGAATCCAGAAGCCAAATGCATGCCAAGGAATTACAGTAGCAATATCTGGAGGGATTAGAATTAGTCAAATTCTCTCCTTCGTCAAAACCCAGTAAACAATGATGAACATATGGAGATATTGAAAAGGATCATTTCCTTAACCTAAGGAGCTCCAGAGGTGGAAACTTCCTCTACCAAGGCAAATCACAAGCTTTCTATGATTTACTCATCCTAGAGAAGTCATGAGGATCTGAATGAGGTGCATAGAGTTTAAGTGATATATCCAGGGTCATCTAGCCAGTTGATGTAAGAGATGGGGTTTGAATCTTTTTCTTTCTCATATGCTTGTATATGAGAGTTTGGGAGGCTCTGACCTATGATATAACAAGTATGGAGAATTCCAATATAGAAACTCCATTCACTGATTCAGATCAGCAACTCTCCCAACTTATATCTTTGAGAATTTTCTGGGTAAACTGTTAAGTAGATTCAAAAAAAATCATAGAGTTACATTATGGTGGAAGCAAGATAGGAACTGAGTTCTTCCTGGCTGCATGGCAAGCTCTCCATTCACTTCATCCTGCTATATCAGTTTCCTCTACTATAAATGTGGTCACTAACAGTACTTACCTTGTAGTGTTATTGTGAGGATCAAATGCAATACTTGTCAAAAGCACTTAGCATAGTGTCTAGATTGTAATAGGTATCATATAAATGCTTTTCCCCCCCTTTCCTTCTTTTCCTTAACATCAGTCCACAAATTGTAGCAATGGTACTTTAGAAAACTTAAAATGACAAATGTCCAAGAGGAAAAATAAAAAGACAGTTGAAAGGATAAAGTTATCTGGTTAAAAAAAAGGAAGTGCATCAGTGATGAAACAAGAATCAGAAATAGCAGATGGATAGTTTGAATGGCAAATTGGTGTTAAAATACTAAAAGAATAAATGAAAGGTTTCCAGATACTTAATGGGATCTTCTTTGGAGAATTTATGAATTAAGAATCTCAAAAATGAAGAAGTCATGAAGGTGTTTCCATTTGTTTTGGTGGGGGATCATGGGTACTCACACAACTATAAATAAGAATTCTTCAAAGCACAGAGTATGAAGACACACGGGGACAAAAGTTACTCTCCAAAAAGAATGAACAATTATTTAATCAATTATAACTTAAGTGGATTAAATTCTTCCATTAAATTATATGAATAACTTCAATATTGTGGTGGATACTTCAATTTATCTGCCACCTCGATGATGGAAGTACTTTCTCTGAAGATAAGAGACCAAAATACATTTATACCTTCACATTGTGCACTGATCCTGCCAATGCTTTTTTGGGGGACCTCTCTATGCATATGGACCATCTGTCTTTCTCTCTTGCTGCATTCCTGGCCCACCTACTTGTGCATCTCTCTAGTGACATTATTTATGCTAATTCTCCCATATAATGCTTTGCTGGGAATACTTTATGTTGTAATCTACTAATGTCTACCATGTACCAATCTGTGCCTTTTGGGACTATCAACTTTAATTCTTTGGAGATTGTGAAATTCCATGAACCCAGTCATGCAAGTATAAATTTAAAAGTAATGATATTTAAATTTCTTCTTTGTTTCAGGGAGAACCCTCAGGTTATCAAAAACTTTGTATAATTTCTCTAGTTCAATAAAGTTAGAAGGTTTAAATGCTTGACAACATGGACAAATAATATATCTTGTCTAAATGTTCTCAAATACTAAATCAATACTGGATACATAATGGTAAAGTATTGATTTTTCTCCTTTGTTATTTTGGGGAGCTGAATATGATTTAATACTGTCCTTTTCTATGTTATTTTATATACTAAATAAACCTGTTCCCTTATTTTCTCCTAAAAGTCATCAATACACTATTAAAATGTGGAAAACAGCTTTAATATGTCTCAGCTAATGGTGATATTAATGTAGATTCCTGTTTTTGCATTTGTGGTGATCCAGATTTAAGATGGTGACTCTCTCCCTGCTTCCCTTTTGAGTAGGGAGTGTCAAAATCTCTTCTTCCTCTCAAACCTGTGGGAGTATCTCCATATTTCATTTCCCTATTTCTGTCCTGAATGGGTCTGAGATTACACAAAACAGCAGGGAAAAGGGAAGAATTGGATCCGTATTGCTGGAAATTATCTCCTTGGCTGTCTCCCCATTTCCAAGGCAATAGTTGACATTAATAAAAGCTATTAAAATAATAAAAAAATGAAGGAACTTTGCTGAGGATTTATCCTCCTTTCTCCAATTATTTAGCTAATGAAATGATTATGTAATACCAGGAATTTCAGGGGAATTTGTATTCCACTGACTGTTTGTGCCAGCAATAGTTTTCTTTGACTGTCAGTACAAGACAGCTGAACTAATCTATTCACATTAATTTCACCTGAGTGCCTAGTTTAATGTAAAAATTGGTTATTTTCAAAGTGAAAACAATAAATTCAAATCTTGTCACAGACTTTACTGGTTATACGACCCCTGAGCCAGTTACATAATCTCTCTAAACTTCAGTTTTCTCAGCTGTAAATGGAGAGTTTGACTTGAAATTCTCTATCAGATGTCCTCAAACTTTTTAAATAGGGGGCCAGTTCACTGTCCCTCAGACTGTTGGAGGGCTGGATTATAGTAAAACAAAAACTTTGTTTTGTGGGCCTTTAAATAAAGAAACTTCATAGCCCTGGGTGAGGGGAATAATCATCCTCAGCTGCCACATTTGGCAGCGGTACGGACCCCTGCATCAACTTCCAGAACTAAATGATACAATGATACTATGCATGTAGAACCTATATCAGATTCCTTTCTGTCTTGGGCAGGACGGAAGTAATGGAGGGAGGGAGAAAAAATTTGGAACTAAAAATTGAGTATTGTTGAAAACTATCTTTACATAGAATTGGAAAAATAAAAAACACTATTGAGAAAAATCAATAATACTATAATCCTAGGATTATGTCATATCCCTATTTATTCCTATCCATATTTATACTATAATCCTATATAATGTGTTTTGAAAGCAGACTCAACAAGACAGGACTGCTAACTGGATATATTGCATGTGGGGACTGGAAAAGAATATGAGAAAACTTCAAAGTTGCAAACACAAATGACTAAAAGATAGTAGCACGTCCTTAACAAGAATAAGATATTTGGAAGAGGGCTAAATTTAGGAGGAAAAATTACATCTGTTTGGAATGTGTGTTTGAAATGATTATTGATGAAGCTGATTTGAATATCCCACAAAGGATTGGGGGAAGATCTTTTAAGCAATATACTTAGTAAGTCAATTTAAAGAGTGACTGAAGAGGGGAATATTATTTAAATCAGTAGGTTATAATAAATTTTTAAAATATTCTACTTAGGGGAAAAAGATTCCTTGAAGGGCTATATTATTCACAATTTTCCAGGACCCTTCAGAGTTTTGCTTAAAGATATAGCTGAGGGGCAGTTGAGGTGGCTCAGAGAGTAGAGCACCAGCGCTCAAGTCAGGTCCTGAGTTCAAATCTGTTTTCAGACTCTCAACATGTCCTAGTTGTGTGACCCCGGGCAAATCACTTAGCCCCAATTGCCTCAGGAAAGAAAGAAAAAAGAGAGAGAGAGAGACAGAGAGAGAGAGAGAGACAGAGAGAGAGAGACAGAGAGAGAGAGAAAGAGAAAGAGAAAGAGAAAGAGAAAGAGAAAGAGAAAGAGAAGGAAGGAAGGAAGGAAGGAAGGAAGGAAGGAAGGAAGGAAGGAAGGAAGGAAGGAAGGAAGGAAGGAAGGAAGGAAGGAAGAAAAGAAAGAAAGAAAGAAAGAAAGAAAGAAAGAAAGAAAGAAAGAAAGAAAGAAAGAAAGAAAGAAAGAAAGAAAGAAAGAAAGAAAGAAAGAAATAAATAGCTGAACATTTTGTGTAGAGGGCTGCAACTCTGAATAGGTCTTTGAATCAGACAATGGAGCACTTATAGCTAATTTCCTATTTGATATGAGGCAATGACTCTATTAGCATATGTTTGGATAAATAGCTTTTCTCACAGTTGATGCTGGGTGAATGTTTGATGTTAAGATAATCAGAGGCAAGGATTAGAGGGCAGTGAGACAGAGGTCAGGGTCACTTTGCAGAAGGAAGAGGAGGAGAGAAGTTGGTGACTTTGGACTAGAGAATGCAGGATACATCATTGGCAAGTCTCATGGCAGTTTGTCTATCTCTTTCACTTCTCCCCCTAAAGACCAAGGACTTTTACCTCTCCTGACTCTGACTGATCCTGAGGCCTTCAGGGAGTTAACCTGGACTTAACAATTTTGTAGACTATAATCACTTGTATTTTAGTTTCTCCACATGCAATATCACCCACATTTCTCTATGCTAATAGCACTCCTATGTTTCTTCAAAATCCATTTTAGTCCCATTTCATCTTTGAAGACTACCATTATCAAAACAGTTTCTAAGAATTTATTTCTTTGAAGTCTTTTAATATTTATAGCACATGTTTATCACTTAATAAATATACTTCTTAGGCACATACTTTGCAACTTAGACATATCTTCTATGTCCTTCCTGTGGGCACTTTCTCTACTGCTGCCAACTAGAACCCATTCACCAATTAATCATTCAACAAGCATTTGTTAGGCACCTATTAGGTACCAGACTTTGTGCTAATTGGGAAAGGAGGAAGGGAAGGATGGAAAGGAAAATCAGAGGAAGGGAGGAAGGGAGGAAGGGGGAAAGAGGAAGGGGGAGGCAAGAAAGGGGAGGGAAGAAAAGAGGAAGAAGTAAAAGGAAGGGGAAGGGAGAGTAGAGGAAGAAGGAGGGAAGGATGGAGGATGGAGGGAGGGGCATGGAAAAGAGAGGGGGGGGGGGGGATGAGGGAGGAAGGCAGGGAAGACCAATTCTTACTTTCATGAAGCTTATATTCTGTCAGAAAATAACTCCTATACATACCTCCCAGAATCACAGAATTTCAAAGTTAAGGGGAATGCAGTGACTATTGTGACCTACAAAGTACCTCTCTCTACTACATAACTCACAAGTTGTTATGCAGTTTTGATAATTTCCAAGGAAAGATAACTATTGATTTAGTCATTTTAGTTTTAGACAGCTCTAATTGTTAGGAAGTTTTTTCTCACCCCTAATTTGCCTCTTTGCAACTTCTACCTAATTTTCCTAGCTATCTCCCCTGGATCAAAGCAATTCAAATCTTAATCCAACTACATGAAATCCTTTTAAACACTTGAAGATAGCTACCATAACTCCTAAAATCTTTAGTTTCTGGAGTCAGCCTCTGGTACTTACTATCTATGTCACTTTATAAAAGCTTCTAAGCTTCCCAGAGTCTCAAATTCTTTATCTCTAAAATAAGTTAATCAGACTAGATGGTCTTTGAAGTCCTTTTGAGATTTATGTCCAAGATACTCATGGATCTTCAGTTTTCATATTTGTGAAATGGACATAATACTAATAAGTTTTACTGTGAGATTTGAATGAAAATAAATGGTAAGCCAGAACTATTATAATCATTATTGAATTCTTTAGATTTCTAATAGATTGATTTCCTTTTATATTTTATGCCGGGCAAATATTTTGTCCCTGAGTTATTGTAACCTCCTGCTTTTCATTCTTGAATTTCTATTGAGAGTATAGAGGATGTTCAAAAACATGAGCTGAATCATTTGGCTAACTAATTAAATGAACTAAATTAAGTTTCATGATCTTATGAGTCAGACTCTCCCACTAAACACACGAATCCCTTGGATATTAGACAGTCTAGCACTTGTGAAGTTACAGAAATTCTTTGGCGATTGAAGGCAACCAATTAGTAATTTACTGCTTCATTGCACTAAATGGTATCAAGGTGGCCCAAACAGTTAATGCAGCAGTCATTAATACCTGATGTATTCTTAGGTATTATTCACCTCATGGGACAGTCTGACTCAAGAAATTGTCTTTTTTCACCTCTCTTCATCTCTTATATACACTTGTACTTTTCTACTTAATTTGTAATAGAAAGTAATTTTCACTTTGATTCTTCCTGTATTCTACATAAATGGAACACTGGCATATTGAAAGTTAAGGGATTGTCTTAAATAATTGCTGGGATGGGTATAGACAATCAGAGACTAAGGGAATTTCAGTATTACAGAGCCAATATATGACCAAAAAAAAGGGCTATGAATCCAGATTGTCATGGCCCTAAGGCTACCTCTTGGGGTCTATACAGCTCTTCCTCTACTCAAGAGCTTTATGACTTAGGTGACAATATTCTGCTTTATGCATAGAGCAGAGAAAGGCTCCAAAAGAAAGTATGGAAGGTTAAGTGACAGGATAATCCCTCATAGTTTAGATATTGACTTGTTAGGAAAAAAAACAAAACCCAAAATCTTACTCTGTCAGCAAAAAGGGGGAATTTATCTCCTTCTCAAGGATGAGAAATGTCATTACATATAGCCCATATGAATATTATTATTATATTCATATTTTTTATTTGGATTTTATTTATGTAGCTTATCTTGTTTCCTATACTTATTAGAAATCTTAGCAACAAATGAAACTGATAATAAAAGCAATTTTAATTTGGTCTTTCATTAGATTTATATTAAGTTGACTTCTTTTTCATGTCTTTATTTTTGAGGATGGATATATGACAAATTTATTGTGAATCTTTTTCTTATTTAAAAAAAATTATGATCTAGAATTAGTCTTGCGACTAAATAATCTCAGTTATTTAACCAAACTATTTTGCTTTAACATGACTACACAATTAATTAGCAGGAAAAAATGCCACATTTTATACTCATCATTTCCAGTTCTAAGATAATTTATCTTTTTTTGAAAGATCATGACATTTAAATTATCAGTTTCACAAGTCTTTGCTATTACACATTCATATTTGCATGTAAGATAGATTCAGAATTTCTTCTGTCATATCTCATTAATTTAGCTAACTGTCTCCACAAGGAGCATTTCCTCATAGTATGGAAATACTAATTTTCTTTCCTGAAATTAAGAACAATGCCTTTAGTGGGTTTTTTTTTTCATTTACTTGAGCATTATCTTTTGAGTTCCCACTATTTGAAAATAAAATGAGACGTAGAGAAGAAAGTATTGGAGGGAAATATGCCAGGACTAGAATCTAGAATAGAATTTTGTGTTCTAGGCCTGTCTTTTCTAATACCAACCTGTGTAACCTTTGGAAAAGTTCCTCAAGGAGTCTCAGTTTTCTCTGCTCATAAGCATAATAATAATAATAATTAACAATGACTAACTATAATTCCTAAAACCACATGTCCAATACTATGCTAAATGTTTTATAGTTATTATATTTGATCCTTACAACAATCCTAGGAGGGAGGTACTATTATTATACCTATTTTATATTTGATGGAACTGAGGCAAAGTTTAAATGATCTGCTTAAAGCCACATTCTCAAGTAAGTGTCTGAGGCAGAATATGGACTCTGATAGGTTTCCTTAACTCCAGTCCCACAGCTCCACCTATGGTACCATCTAGTTAAGGTCCTTTCTAGATCTAAAATTCTAATTCTAATTTCAAGACCATTACTCATCCTTTAAGTGAGTTTGTTAGAATTATTCAGTTTCACTATTGATTCAGTTTCTTGCCATTTTTAAGCTAAATATTGTAGCAATTACACTATATTTTTGAGATAACAAAAGTATCTAAAATGTTGGAGAGGAAACATGAAGCTGAAAGGACAGACAATTATCTATCAATCAACAAAAGTGTATTAAGTGGTCATTATATGCCAATACTATGCTGGGGATATAAAAAGAATGAAAAGAGAGAGTCCCTGCCATCACAGAAGTATCATCCAATGGACCATTTAGTCAATTAACTATATACTATAGGACATTTTAGAAGCAGGTGCAATAGGTAACTAATATGACTTCAAAGACATTTAATGTCTCCCACTATTTTGATTCTTTGGGATACTATGGCAGCTACTCACAGAAAAATTCTGGTGTTAAATGAGATGAGTTTTTACATTAAGAAATGGCTTCAGATTATTTAAAAAGTGGGGTAAAACATTGTCACAAATGGCTAACAATACTCACAAAAAGACCCAAACTAGATTAAGATGTAATTAGAAAAATTTTTTTTACAAAACAAATGTAATGTAATAAGCCAGAGATAATATTGCATTTTAAAATTAAGTCAGTATGTGGCCTTTAATGATCCTTATGTATGGATTAGTAGCCCTTATTTTTATTTGACTTTGACATCACTGATTGTGATTGTGGAAACTGAAAAATATAATCCAGCATTCTCCATTCTTTCTGCTTAATTCTGGGAGCTAATCATAACTTTTATTTTATCCCTAGACATACATACTAATGGAATAATTAATTCAGTGCTCTCACCATTTCAATGATGTAGTTTGAACAAGAGGGATTCTTCTTTTATTTTGTTTCTTAGTATGGTTCCAAATGGTTAGTTTCTTTAGAAAGAATGTGGACCTCACTAAGACACCAGATGCTCCAGTCAGCAATGTTATCTGAATAAAGAGACATCTGCAAGACATCCTAGAGTTACTCACATTTTGATAGTAAATTCTGAAATTCATAAAGTGTTTTTCACAGGATCATAGCTCTGAAGCTGGAAGGCCAGAGGCCAGTTTTTTCAACTCCTAATTTTAAATATGAAGAAACTGAGATTAAGTGACTTATTCAATGTCACACAGCCAGTAAGCATCAGAAAGGATGGATTTGAATCTACATACACTGATTTCAGAGACAGCATTCTTTCTAAATCTGAGGGTAACTTTTTCATTTAGTTTCTGGGCAGGACAATCTTCCATGGTAGTGATGAATCAATAATAAGTCTAAATTACATGCTTACTATGTGTGGGCTCTGAATTATGTCCTGAGCTACAAAGTCTAAACATAATTATTCCTACCTTCAAGAAGATTACATTCTATCAGTAGTAAATACCATTTTAAATTTTTTTATTTCAAAAAATATTTTAGGTCTCATTTGATATTAATATTCAATTATAAATTAATAATTATCAGAATATCACTAAATACAACTGATTGACTAAATCTATCAAGAACTAAACAAAGGGGACATGAATAGGAGTCATGATAGAATATATACATGTAGGGAAAGTATGTTGCAGGTACTCTTTTAGAGGGGAAACAAGTCTCTAATTCTACAGAACTACTATTGTTTTCTGATGATATTATCAAGTTGTTTTATCCTGGGCCTGCTCCCATTTCTGAATTTGAGCTCTGTTCCAGAGTCATATAATACCCTTTCAATGTCTATGAGAAATTCTGTGACTAATAAGCCTCTTTCCTATAGAGGAGGAGATAGTTCTGTCAGCCAGCTTTTTTAGCCACCTCTACCATTCACTGGGTATGGGAGGGTGCTGTGATTAGTAAGCCTCTTCCCTGCAGGGGAGGGTTATAGCTCTCAGTCAATTCTTTCAGCCAATATCTTTGAAATTCTTCCCAACAACCAGACTGCTCACATAAGGTAACATATGCCCAGGTTGAGATAATTTCTTCTCTGTAATTCTCTCTCTTCCAGTATCACATCTGACTCCCTCAGTTCATCTCTCATTTAGCTTAAGGTCAGAAATCCATTTTCATTCTTATTTCTTAACATAATCCTCTAGCTAAGCAAGTATTCCCTGAGCTCTTTTTCTTCAAAGAAAAAAAAAAAAGAGCTTAGTAAAACTGTGATGACAAAATTACCTTCAACTTCTTGTTCTTAATCTTGTTCTTTGGTTTTATACAAATGAGAACAAGGCTGAGCTAGTTGGAAAATGCTAAAAAAGCCTATTGGTCTTTATTTTATTCTATCTATCATTCATAACCTGGTATCTTCTCTCTGGCCTTTCTATATTTGGAAAATATCTTGGTGGAGAACTGTCCTTAAGGATATATTTTACCTTTACTGAGGAATGAATTTTTGCAATCAATACATAATAAACACAGTGGCATCTCATATTCTTTGCATGAATCCAACCATGTAATTCTAAGATATGATCGGCAATGGAAATTTGTCTATAAAATCTTCCTATTCTGTTATTATATATAATCAAATATTTGGGGAAATTATGCATTTAGGGTAAATGTCTAGGCTTTGCCATATCTGTGCAACATGGGAAAAGTCACTCATCTCCCTGAATCATAATTTTCTCAACTATAAAATGAGGGGATTGGACTAGAACCCAGCTTCTTAACTGGAACATACTGGTCCACTAAAAATTCAGGGAATTCGTGAATTTGAATAGGAAAAAATCTTTATTTTATCTCTAATTGAAATTAGCATGTTCTTCCATTATATTTTTTATAAAAGCAAAACATAATTCTGAGAAGAAGCTTATAGATTTCCTCAGAAGATAACACATAAAGGTTAAAACACTCAGTATAGATGGCTTCTAATGTCCCTACCAGCTCTAAATCTATGATCCAAGGTCTTTGATGTATGCAGATAGATATAATTGCCATAATATTTCATACAGATGAGAGAGTTCAGTAGCCTCTTCAGTTAACTTTTATGAATAAAAATACAATCTATTTTTTCCCAATTGTTTGATAACTTACTCTCCTAAAAATAGTTTGTGAATAGATCCCTCTATACTTTCAAGGTTGTCACCTCCCACAGGATTTCTTGTGTGTGTGTATGTGTGCATACATACATATAAATATATATATAGATATAGATATATACATAAATCTTCAAAATCTGGTTGCTCTTTTTCATTTGATTTTAAATGTGTCATATTTAAGTCTTCATGTAATACATGTGTGACTATGTAGTCACTAATCAAACGAATAAATCACAATAAAATACTGTCATACTTGCTCAGGGGACCTGTTTCTAGAGGAGGTCCAGTCTGAGCTCAAACTCAATCTGTATTTATCCTGTGGAAGAGATGAAAATAAATAGGATGAGATAAAAGCTTCTCCCTTTCACTGGCTCATTATTCATATCCCAGAGTAAGTTGTGGTCCTTTCCTGTTTCTTGGGAAATTTCAATAGATCTCTATAAAACTTGAGGATGTATAGAACTATAGATCAAGCCCTAATCTCTAGTCACATTTTTCCAAATGCTCTATATTTGAATTAGATGTTTCATGATAAACTTATCCAATTCAACCTGTCTAGAACAGAATTCATCTTTTCCCCAAAATTCTGTCCTGTTCAAATATTTCTAGTCGTATCAAGGATACCACTATCTTTCTAGTTACTTTGGTTTGCAATTTTAATTTCATCCTCAATTTATCCCCATTCCTTGAATCTACATTCTAGCCCAACTAACCCACTATCTATTCTTCCCATGTGAAATTTCTTCTCCCATTTCTGTACCTTTGCTCTGGATGTTGTCTATGCCTGAACTACAACACTCTCTCATCTCTATCTCTTGTAATGCCTTGTTTATAATGCTTTTAAAACTTACCTCTAGTATCACTCTCTTAAAACTTGCTTCTTTTAGAATTTAGCTGAAATACTACCTTCCATATGAAGCCCTACTATAGCTCCTCAACAAGTGACTTTATATTTGTTTTGTTTCTATCTCATATATTAGAACAAAAGCTTTTTGAGGTCAGGATCTATTTCACTTTTGTCTATCTCTAGTACCTAACATGGTACATGGAATATAGTAAATGGTTAAGAATGCTAGCAGTTTGACTTTGCATTTATTTGTTCTTTCATCATTAAATGCTTTTGGAATATTTCCTTTGATTGTGACTCAAGCTTATTTTTCTGTAAATTTGTTTTTCCTTCAGAGCTTTTGATATTTTATCAGTTGTTTGATCTTAATCTTTATCACCTTCTCCATAATGTTTAGCAAATGAATATAAAGTCTGAGTTGGCTTTTCTCTTTAGTGCTACATCTGTTCACTTGGTAAAAATCAATGGTTTGGAGCTTGCTGTTGTCTGTGTGTGTGTGTGTGTGTGGGAGAGTAATTGCTCCATATAGTGAAGCTTCTCTAAGAAACGCTGAATATAATTAATAACTTAATATTTATGCATTTTCCATTTTTCATTATCTACAGATTATTTGAAGCATTCAGGTTGGACCTGAAATTCATGCTTTTTTTTTCTTTAATTTCATGTTAATTTTGACCTCTGCTCTAGCTGATCAATCAGATGTGTAATTAAAAATTTTCTCACTTGGGACAAAAACAGGCAGGTAGGCAGAAATAAAAAGAACAATCCAAGGGGAGGAGCAGCAGTGACATTGGAGAGAAGACATTAACTCATGCAGAAAATGATGATCAGGTTGGCAGCAAGGTATAGACTATGAATTCAGCTATGCTGAAAGAAAATCCAGTTGTGGAAGTAGAGGTTAAATTTGAAAGCGACATTAAAATCAAGTTCATCCCCCTCATTGAACAGAAGAGGAAACTAAGGCTCATAAAGTTTAAAAACTTGCCCATGTTCACATGGTATTTAAGAAGGGATTTTGAACCCATGCCATTCTGATTTCAAATTTAATGATCTCTTTAGCTACAATCAAGTTGCCATTGGATCCTCTCCCTTCTCCATCCATCTCCTATCATCGGCCTGGTACCTAGCTTTGTTCACTCTAATTGTGAGTTCTAATTGTGTTATGTTCACTCATACTGTGGTATAAATAAAAGGTCTGGCTACCCTATTCTGGCTTGACTCTGGCTTGACTACAGAGAGACAAGTTGTTCTCATATAACTTTTATATCAATAAACAGTTCACAACTAGCAATCAAATGGATATGTATATGGAAAGTATATGGAAAGATCACTGGATATAGAGTCTAAGCAGTTTGATTTGAATCCCAGCACTAGCATTTGTTAATTATCTGACCTTGGGCAAGTTGGCACTTTTAGCTTAGTTGGTTAAAGCTTTTGGAAGAAGCATTATCCTAAGTTTTCTTGAATATTCATGAGGTCCATTAATAAAGATAATAGCAATGCAAATTTACATATCACTTAAAAGAATTCTAAAGTGTTTCCATTCCTTACCAGTTTTTCCTAACCAATCTATGTAGTTTGTCTTTTATTCTGATGTCAGGGAGGGGATGCCATGACATGCAAGTGAATTGAATTTAAGTGAGGAAGGGTTGTACAACGGGTCTCAGTTTGATGGAGGCTGCACTCATTCAGTGATTAAGGCTAGATAGAAAATTAGTCTTTTCTAACCTATGAGAAAAATTGTGAAAACATTACTATTTTTATTTCTCCTGTGACCAGAAACCCTGAGGGTCTTTCTCTCCCATATTTATTTGTTTTATTAATTAATTGATTTTATTTATTTATTTAGATTTTTTTAATGGGAAAGAGGAGATTCTTTGCCTCAATAACTATCTAGTTTTAATCATTGAATTGGTGCAGCTTCAGTCAAACTGAGACTTATTTAAGTCCTTGGCTTAAAAAAGCCAAAGTCTCCCAATTTCATCCAGAGCCATCTCCAGTCCTTTTGATCTGTATCTGGCCACTGGATCCAGATGGTTCTAGAGGGGAAAGTGAGGCAGTGAGCTGGCACATCCCTCCTTCCCTCAAATCCAATTCACTCATATGTCATAGCATCCCCTCCCTGTTGTTATGGTCCTCTTCCAGAATGAAGGACAGATGACAACAAGAAAAGGAAGAAACTGAAGCAGGTTGAGGTCCCTTTAAGAAACTGTATTTCCTATTGATTTGTGATTCCTTTCGGATTGATCTGTGATTCCTTTCAGATTCCAAGTCCCTCTTGGCTGAGGCATATCCTCCCCAGACCAGGATGGCAGAGTCTTTGGTTCACAAATCCTGGTCAAAAGCATCCCTTTGAATTCCAATAGAAGATCCAGGCTTACCTAGTCTTTGACAAACCCAAAGATCCCAGCTTTTGGGATAAAAACTTACTGTTTGATAAAAATTGCTGGGAAAATTGGAAACTAATATGGCAGAAACTAGGCATTGATCCATACTTAACGCCATACACCAAGATAAGGTCAAAATGGGTTCATGACCTAGGCATAAAGAATGAAATTATTAATAAATTAGAGGAACATAGGATAGTTTACCTCTCAGACCTGTGGAAGGGGAAGGTCTTTATGACCAAAGCAGAACTAGAGATCATTACTGATCACAAAATAGAAAATTTCGATTATACCAAACTGAAAAGTTTTTGTACAAACAAAACTAATGCAGACAAGATTAGAAGGGAAGCAATAAACTGGGAAAATATTTTTACAGTCAAAGGTTCTGATAAAGGCCTCATTTCCAAAATATATAGAGAATTAACTCTAATTTATAAAAAATCAAGCCATTCTCCAATTGAAAAATGGTCAAAGGATATGAACAGACAATTCTCAGATGAAGAAATTGAAACTATTTCTAGTCATATGAAAAGATGCTCCAAGTCATTATTAATCAGAGAAATGCAAATTAAGACAACTCTAAGATACCACCACACCTGTCAGATTGGCTAAGATGACAGGAAAAAATAATGATGATTGTTGGAGGGGATGCGGGAAAACTGGGACATTGATGCATTGTTGGTGGAGTTGTGAACGAATCCAACCATTTTGGAGAGTAGTTTGGAACTATGCTCAAAAAGTTATCAAACTGTGCATACCCTTTGATCCAGCAGTGTTACTACTGGGATTATATCCCAAAGAGATTATAAAGAAGGGAAAGGGACCTGTATGTGCACGAATGTTTGTGGCAGCCCTTTTTGTAGTGGCTAAAAACTGGAAACTGAATGGATGTCCATCAGTTGGAGAATGGCTGAATAAATTGTGGTATATGAATATTATGGAATATTACTGTTCTGTAAGAAATGACCAACAGGATGATTTCAGAAAGGCCTGGAGAGACTTACACGAACTGATGCTGAGTGAAATGAGCAGGACCAGGAGATCATTATATACTTCAACAACAATACTATATGATGACCAGTTCTGATGGACCAGGCCATCCTCAGCAACGAGATCAACCAAATCATTTCCAATGGAGCAGTAATGAACTGAACCAGCTATGCCCAAAAAAAGAACTCTGGGAGATGACTAAAAACCATTACATTGAATTCCCAATCCCTATATTTATGCACACCTGCATTTTTGATTTCCTTCACAAGCTAATTGTACAATATTTCAGAGTCTGATTCTTTTTGTACAGCAAAATAACGTTTTGGTCATGTATACTTATTGTGTATCTAATTTATATTTTAATATATTTAACATCTACTGGTCATCCTGCCATCTAGGGGAGGGGGTGGGGGGGTAAGAGGTGAAAAATTGGAACAAGAGGTTTGGCAATTGTTAATGCTGTAAAGTTACCCATGCATATATCCTGTAAATAAAGGCTATTAAATTAAAAAAAAAAAGAAGAAGATCCAGGCTTGTCCCAGCCCCCACTGGATCTGAGCCAACTTGGGCTCTCTCAACCCCAACCAAGACACCCTGCTCTGGTTGTCCCAGACCCCAATCTAACTTGCTTGTGTTGCCCAGTCCCAACTGGTTCTGATCTGCTCAGGTTTCCCAACCTCCACCAAGATAACCAATATAAAAAGCTTCCATCAACTAAGGTCTTTGCAATGAGACCTTGGTAGCTCTCTTTGCTGCCAGGACCTTCTGTCCACTGAGAACTTCATTTTCAGTGCAAAACTCCATTTTCCATAGATATGTCTGCTGGAATAATATTCTTTTCCAGTGTTATCCTCTCTTTAGCCTCATCTATTTCCCTAACCAGACTTTATGCCTCTCTGTCAGGATTTCTAACCTTACTTCCAATTCCTGTAATAAACCTCTTATCAATCTAGGTGTTTGGGTCTGTAAATTCCTTTACAGAGAACCTCTGCACTGCCAGAAGGGAGTCCCTACCCTTACGCCGAATCCCAAGGAGTTTCAGGGGAGCCAAATCTCTCCAAAACTGCACTTAGCTAAGTTTTTTTCTAATTCTAAATTTCTGATACTGTTATTTAATACTTAAGGTATTGTCACATCTCTTTTCTTTCTCTTTTCAACCTCTGTAACCTATACTTTCCCCCCTTTTTATTCCTCCTCTTCCTTCTTCTCTTTTTCAAGAATGCTATTTTCTTTATATAACTCTTTGCTACAGTGGTCTTGGCTTCTTGTTCCTTGCATTAGATCCTTTGTATCTTTACACCATACATTTTCACTGCTGTTCATCATGACTTGAATCCTCTTCCTCCTGATCTCTCTCACCTGGCTTTCCTGGGATCCTTCAAGTCCCACCTAAAGTCCCATATTTTGTGAGAAATCTTTCATAATCATCTTTAATTCTAGTGCCTTGTGCCTTCACTTTCTTTATTATCTCCAACTTATCAGCATTTTTTATTGCATATAATTATATTCATGCTTTCTCCCCCTTTTGACTTTGAGCTCCTCAGGAGTAGGAACTGTCTTTTCTTCTTTCTTTTCATTTCTTGCAATTAGCACAGTGTGTGACACATATTATGTATTTAATAACTTCTTATTGATGTGGATAAAAAGAAAACAAGCCACTAGACTAAAATCAGGGAAAAAATATAAATCATCATGAAAGAAAAAATTAATCATATCTATCATAAAATAGAATTAGATTGTAAGGGCATAGAAATCATGTAAAATCTGTACTATCAAGCAAAATCTTTAATCCAAATAATATTTATAATATTTTGAGGAACATATTCCTCAAAATTGAGGAATCCATTTAATTTCATTTTAAAAACTAATATTTACCACTTATCTTTTCTCCTGGTAAAAATAGTACTCTCTCTACATATCCTATAAGAGGGTCATAATATTATGCACTACTCTATTTCTAAAGATTGGCCCAGGAATCTTCATATATCTCTCATATATATCTTTATATATATCTCAGAATAAAATGGCTTGATGTTAAGCTAATATTATCCTATGTCTGCTACAGGATGGCAGAATCCATCAATGATGGAGATTCCCATACATTTTATATCAAGCACTTTTCTCAAAGTTTAAAGAAGTTGTTACTTGTAATCCCAATATAAGAGATTAGGTTATACTATGAGTGACTTTCACATTCATCCATCAATCAAATCAAATCAACTTATTAATGAAGCACCTGCTTTTATATCAAATAACAAAAATATCCCTCAGCCCAATTTTCTTGGCTACAATCTTCTATCTAACATTTGGTAAAAAGCAGTCCTAATAACTCCTTTTGGACCATATTCGCTCTCCAATAAGAAACTCAAAAAAAATTTCCCTTTAAATCCAAAACCCTATATCATTTTGATTTAGTGCCAGCTACCTCAAACTATTATATTATTATTTTTAAATATTAATTTGCCAACTTTGATAATCAAGTGTATGTGACATTAAATTATGGAAAAATGAAGTTATACTAATTTTATAGAAAAAGTAAAGATCTTTGATTACTCTGTATAATGATGCATTTTAGGAATAAATAGGACAAATCAAGAATAGCTTTAACATGTAAAGCACCATAAAGTAAATTGTTCATTCATTTTGCATGTATTTATTATATACTTTTAGTGTATGTTCAATATGTATCTAATTACTTGAAAATGATTTTAAATGGTATAATTTGAAAACCAAAATAGCTAAGACCAAATATCTGTATCTATATTTACATTTGTAGATACAGTGATATATATATACAGATGTATAAATTATGCATGCATAATTTCATCCTCCTCCTCCTCCAATCCCAAAATTCCAAGAAATCAGTGCCATTACAAATAGCTGAGGCTTGAGAGAATCTCTGAATTTGGAGAAGTTGTTTAAAACATTTTAAGAGAGCCAGACAAAACAAAAACAAACAAAATCAAACTCTTTATATGATGACTGATTCCCATCAACCTGAAAAATGTTTCTTTATATTCTCTTTTAAAATCCAATTCATTACATTGCTTGAAATTCTAGCAATAAGAGATATTATAGAAAAAGGATTCTCTTTCAAAAACACAAATAGCATCAGTGTTTTTTTAAAGGATTATCAGCCATTCAAACTTAAATGCAATTTTATCAGCAAGATGGATTTTTTTGAATCTTCTACACTTTGGGAAAAGATTTGATTTAGAGAAGGGACTAAACATTTGGAGAACAGTTAGGTACAGAATAAACTTTCAAATAGGATAATGCAGGAGAGAGAGACCATGACTTTAATATGCACCAAATCAAAAGAAAGCAGAACTTGAACCAAGAAAGTACAAAAATGAATATCAAAGAATTCAATTCAACTTAACAAACAAACAGAAAGTCCCTATTGGCAAGGCTTTGGGTACTAAATGACTGGGTTGTGAAAATAAAAAGTGAATATAATCCCTGTCCTCAATGAGTTTATATTCTAAATAAGGTTAAAGCCTAATTTTCTCTATTTTGAAATTTTGCCATTGAACTGGTTATGTACTTGGAAACAGGAAAATATTTCCTCTTTTTCTACTTTCCCTTTTTGCTTGAATCTCCTTTTTTCTTCATAAAGCCCTTTGCTCAAATCACTCAGAGTTCACATTAATAAATAAGGACTCTAGTTCATAGGACTATCGATTCAATGCTGGAAGAAATTTTAGAGATTGTAGAGGCCATCATTTTAAAAATAAGAAACTGATGTGAAAAGGAATAATGAATTGCCCAGAATTACAAAGCCTATAAGTTTCAATCTAAATACAATGCCATGATGTCTTTCAGTCCAATTACAAAATAAGCTAAACAAATTTCTTTTTCGATTGTGTATGACCTAGTCTTTGATGCTATCCATTATTTTCAGCATTACTTCTATATGAAAACATATTTCAAGTTGCTCCAAATGTTGGGAGCAGCAAAATATCTGCTCTAGAGTGGCATGAAACTATTTTAGATCTTAACTGCTAAGGTTTGGAAAACTAACACAGACTACTTCAAAAGGGACTCTGAACTATCTCTAATTTGTGGCCCAGTGGACATAAGGTACTTCGAGGGCCTCTATTTCTGTGGGTTCAGATATGTAGTATTGAATATACCATAAGTAAGGCTTCCCTTGAGTGTCCCACATCTACCAATTGTGGGTTCATCCTAGCTAGGAAGAACTTTACCAAGCTCCTACTCTTGACCAGGAAACTGTATCCTACAACTATCAAAAATCCTGGTCCACAAGGAAGTAATCTCAGAGCACTTGCATTAATTCCATGTTAATCACCACAAAACTCTAGAGGTCCAGTCCTCTTAATGACTGACAATTCCTCGATTTTGTGGTGTTCCAATAAGAAACTCAAAAAAAATTTCCCTTTAAATTTGAAACCCTATACCATTTTGATTTAGTGCCAGCTACCTGAAGCTATTATATTATTATTTTTTAAATATTAATTTGTCAACTTTGATAATCAAGTGTATGTGACATTAAATTATGGAAAAATGAAGTTATACTAATTTTATAGAAAAAGTAAAGATCTTTGATTACTCTGTGTAATGATGCATTTTAGGAATAAATAGGACAAATCAAGAATAGCTTTAACATGTAAAACACCATAAAGTAAATTGTTCATTCATTTTGCATGTATTTATTATATACTTTTAGTTTATGTTCAATATATATCTAATTACTCGAAAATGATTTTAAATGGTATAATTTGAAAACCAATATGGGTAAACCAAACATCTGTATCTATATTTATATTTGTAGATACAGTGATATACACAGATGTATAAACTATGCATGCATAAATTCATCCTCCTCCTCCTCCAATCCCAAAATTCCAAGAAATCAGTGCCATTACGAATAGCTGATCCATTTGAATTCCTAGCTGTTATTTCCCTTAATCCTTTGCTAGGATGTCAATGTGTCCAGTGGTAATAATGTTCTCCTCCTACCATTCCTCATATTCTCATTTCTACCTATTTTAGCCAGAGTCCTCCATAATCTACATTACCCTCTAATTTCTTCTTCCTTTTAACTCTATTGTATTCTAATTATTACCTCATTAACAAATGTGCCTTTATCTTTTATTTCTAACCCATATATTCTCCAACTTATATTATGTCCAGAAGTTAATACATCCCTGGACACCTGCTGTAGTACTAAGTACATCTTTTCTCATGTTCTCCCACATCACTGAGACAAAAAAGTAGACATTGTCCTTGTTCCTCATTCCCATTCCAACATTTCTTTTTCTACCATCATTAAGAAGCATCCTTTTCTTTCAGGTTCACTTAATACATCATTACAATCCAGTTCAACCAGTGGTTGTAATTATCTACTATGTTCCAGGCCATTTTCCCTTTTTTCTCAAGGGATTCAGGCTCTAAATCACAATTTTTTCCCCAGTCCCTGCCTTCATACTTAGAAACACACCCCCCCCCACATACACACATTTTCCTCTTTACCTTTGTGCTCTATCTACCCAAATGATAGGAATTGCTCTATCAGTTTAACTACTTCCCACATATCCTGAATTTCAATTTATGTTACATAGCTTGCTTAAATCTAGGTAATTTCAGAGAGTCTGGCCAAGAAAACCTAACAACTAATGTTCTAAGCAAGATGGCTCCCATCAATCTTTGTAATCTTATTTCATATTATTCTGTTTCTTGCACTGTAAAATTGGCTTGATGATATTCCATTTTTTATCTCCATAGTTTTAAATGTCTTTCCCCAAATCTGTAATATAATCCATCCTCACCTCAGCTTTGTAAAACCAAACACATCACATATACTGTCTCCTATGTGGATCTTTCCTAATTCTCTCAAAATTGCTTTCTCTCCTCTACAGAGAAGAATCAAATTTGTCTCTTCTCTATTTTGCCTTCATCCCAAAAGAACATAAACTCCTTTACAGTAGGGACTATTTAATTTTTATTCTTTTTGCTTATTTCTCCCTATTACTAGCAGTGTACCTTGCTAAATGTCACTTAAATATTTGTGAAATTAAACTGAATTTTAAAATGAACTTTTGGATTAAAGTTGGGAATAGAATGTATGTGTGAGAAGAGGTTTAAATGTATGTATGTATGTGTGTATACATATACACATAGATTTACATAGATAGATGTGTATATAAATAGGCATATGCACACATATATGAATAATCCATACCTATACATAAATGTATATACACCTATGTGAGCATGTTTATGCATATATACCTACATATATGTATGTATATTATATACATACAGCACAATCTTGTGTTACTGTATTCATGAACAAAGTAAACATGTTGATGTATTATTTGAAAATAAAAAATTTATAATTAGAGATAATTAACCCTCTTTGCTACTCTTAAAATACACGCAACAGGGAAAAAGAGGAAAGTCTCATGTGCATACTTCTCAATAAATATAGACAATTAAGAAATAACTATTGGCATGTAAATATTTATATGCAAAAGTATGCAATATATGTGTATCCTTTTGTCTACAGATTGTTTTATATAAGCATTATATACTTGGATTGTATGCTTTGTGTATAATAGACACATACAAAATATCCACAAAAAGAATCAGTATTAACAAAACCTGAAAAGTCAAAAATTATCTATATCTTCATATAGTGTTATTTTTATATAAATAATATGTAGTAATTGTAAAGAATACCATTGAATAAAAAATCTTAGTAGGTCTCAGCCATGTCTTTTTTGTTACTTATTTTTGCTGAGAACATGAGAATATGCTTGTAGTTATCTGATAGAATTGCAGGAAAGCATAGAGAAAGGAAGGCTTTAATCAGAGTATCCTTTATTACAGCCTTGTGTTTACCCCTAAAACCTGGCCAGTTCCTTAAATAAACATAGTCTTCCTAAAGAAATGAACAAATATTCTCCTTAATGTGCCTCTTGTAATGTAGTATTCTATACCTGGGAGACGGCTATGTCTCAAGGGTCACATATCAAATGAGATTATTTAGCATAGTACCTTCTTTGTTCTCAGCCTATAAAAACTCCTAGTGGAAAGAGACTTGGAATATTTGAGCTAGGAAGTCTTATACATACTTGCCTAGCAATGGTTCCTATTATAGACTCTGAAAATCTGTGATCTTGAGTCCTCCCAGTCAAGGAATTCAGATGTTGGTGTTTCCTTGGAGTGGTGATGATGTATGCTGCATATTGTTTGTTTTAATGGCTACTGTGTTTGTTAAGTGTATATTACTTTTATGCTTTGTTACCTCTTCTCTTATATCTTATTTAAATCAAGATTCTGAACAGTAATAAACTTGTACCCACCCTTTTCAAGACTATGCCTGTTGGATGCAAATTCCAATCCTAGATTAATCTAGTATGCATATGCACACATCTATAAATGTACAGACTAAGTGTATATACTTGAAAGCTTATGTGATATACATACTTTTAATATAATTTGCTTTGGTATTGCAGTGAGACCTAAGCAATGCTTGTCTTTGTACTCTGATATTTTGAAAGATCAATTATTTAATTTCATCTGGACATTTCTCATACTAATATAATGATTAACATGAATATTGGAATTAAGAAGACCTGGGGTTAAAGTTTGGTTTTTACCACATACTGACTGATCCTGGAAAAGTCATTTTATTCCCCAGTACAATAGGCAACTAAATACATAAATTTCAGAGGTGTCAACTTGCTTTGGTAGCTGAGATATCCTCAACCAGGAATTCCATATACAACTTAAATCATATGTCCAATCTCTATTCAAGTTTATAAATATATCATAATCCTTTCCCACATACCTAACACACTTAAAACCTTCTTGTTACATACCAAACATATACCAAAGAAGATCAAATATCTCCAATTGTATGTCATATTTATTTTCAAATTGAATCATTAAAATTATTCTCCTATTAGAAAAGGTATAATGATAATGATTTATATTTGTATGGTTACAAAGTACTTTACATTTTTATAGTAGCCCTAGGAATTTTACAGTAAAATAATTTATGTTCCCATTTTAGAAAATGGGGAACTCAGCTTCAAAATAATTAAATGTTTTTCCCCGAGGGCATAAGAAGTGTAATAAATGATAGAATTTGTTATGGGCCAGAACTTGAAACAAGGTCTTAATTCAATGGAATTGATAGAAACAATGCTTGTAGAGTTCACACATTGGCTCACACATTGGAGTTCACAAGTTTGGGAGATTCATAAGTCAGAATTTAGTATGAGACAAGTTTATACCTCCCATAATCCCACTCTTGGAAGAGGAGTCAACCTTTGAGTTTACACCTCTTTTAGAGGAGTTTTAACTCCTCTAAAGCACTAAAAGGAGCTTTAGTGAAGTGAGTTCAATTCAGGAGACTGAAGAGCCAGAGACTACAGTCGGGCAGAACAAAACCTCCAGGAAGAGGAGGAGACTTCGGGAGATTCATAAGTGAGTGGAGAAGTCAGTGGAGGAGCATCACTTGAAGAGATTGAGAAGCCAGGAGTCGGAGATGAGCTAGAGGCAGAAGCCGGAAGAGCTAAAAGACAAGCTGCAAGAGCTCTTGGAACCAAGGAGGGAAATAGGCCTCTAAGAAAACTAACCAGGCTATTTTGGAAGAGACAATAAAAGACTGGATTTTAACTCCTGGCTGTATTTGAGGTGATTATTACTTTGAACTGAAACTAAGGCTGCCTCCAGAAAACCTCCCCAAGAAATCTGCTTCCCAGAGAACGAATATATTATACAAAAGAAGAAAACACCACAAGAATTGAAATTGGAATATAATCCAATTCTTTCCTCATTATAACCATGCTACATTAATTAGTGGCTAAAGGGTTTGTGGTATGCATAAAATAAAAATGATACTAATTGTAAATCATATTTTTGATTTTATCACATTTTATCACATTTGGACCAACACAGTATTAAAACACTATGTTGGAGCATAAACTCCTTGGAAACAACTGCTGGTACATTTTTATCTATACATTATCACCATCTAGCAGAGTTCCTGGAATACAGTAGATATTTAATAAATCTTTGTTGAATGGCTGGTAGACAACAATAGTATATACACCTACAAATTGATAGTGTATTTTTCTTTAAACATTATATCAGAAATAATATTTCCCTTCTCCCATTAATGCTATATAAGTGAAGTTAACATAGAATAATCAAAGATGTTAGTATTTGTTATTTATTTCAACATTTAATAAGCATCTATATATAATTAATATGATTCAATTTAATATAATAAATTATTAGAGGTGATAAAATAAAACTGAAAATAGTTGTATTAATTTGCTAATAATAAATGACTACAAAATAATAATTCACATGTTTAATTATGCATTCATTGCCTTTTATGTAATGTATGCATATATGCATTCAACTCTCTACATATACTATTTAGTCAATTTCCAATTTTATTAATGCAGATCACAATGCCTCCACACGCATCTCAAACAAAAGAGACTTGGTTTTTGTTCTCTTGGTATTTCAGGAATATTAAAAGTTAACTATTCTCCATAGTTCCTAGCACAGCACTTTGTACATAATAGCAATTTGTTAGCACACAACAGCAATTTATTTACAACACTATAGTTTGTTCTATTTGGTTTGGGAAGACAGTGAGGAGTTGATCACATCTACAACTGCCATGTTCCTAGAGAATTATATAAGCTGTACAAAGCTTTTTTGTTGTTTTTCATCTCAATTACTGCCTTCTACTATGTGTAGCCTATTTTATGTAGATTTGCCTACTTTCTTTCTTTTTGTCTTTGTTTCTTTTTTTTTTCCTGAGGTAATTGGGGTTAAGTAACTTGCCCAGAGTCATACACCTGGAAAGTGTTAAGTGTCTGAGGCTAAATTTGAACTCAGGTGCTCCTGACTTCAAGGATGGTGCTCTATTCACTGGGCCACCTAGCTGCTCCTTACTTTTATTTACATTTGCCTACTTACTTAGAGAAACACAAATGAAGAATTCTCATCACAATACTGTAGGAAATTCTCTTCTAAAAAGAATTATGTAGGGCACTAACATCCACTTCATAAGTTAAGCTATTATATTATTTAGACAACAACTATTATTAGACAACAATTGGTACCTCATTCAATGTATATAACTAAGTTATTTTGGAAAATGTAAATTCAGCACTGAAAATTAAAAAGTAGATTATACATGGGATGACAACTAATCTACCTAAGGGAAATCTGTTGAAGTTTTGAGTTCAAGAGAAACAAAACAAATAACTATTTGTTCTATACAGGGTAATCACAAATGGACATGCAAAAAAAGAAACCCAAATTAGACAATTTTTCTATAGAAAAGAATTTGTTTTCCTTTTTAAGGTTATTTTACAACTTTAGTCCATAGGACTAGACTGAAGGAAACATACTTTTATATCATTATACCAAATAATTAAATGAACTACTTTATTTTTATATATAAGTTTTGATATTTTTATCAAAAAAGAAATGCCCTAATTCTTAAACATGAAAAATCATCTACATGTAAACTCTACTCACTTTATAAACATTTTAAACAGATACTGAAAAGATGTTTTACCAGTAAGACAGACCTATCTCATTAAAGCCACTGTAGCCCAGCTCTTGCCTGCTAAGTCCCAGATCTTCTAGGTCCATGCATTTAAATCCTGGTGGGCATTGATAACCTTCTTCAATTTCTCTCGAGCAGTGTGTATCTGGGATAGCTAAATTATTCCAGGTCACATTTCTGCAAACAAATAAATGAAAAGTGTTAGATAACAGCAGTTAATGGTCAATTGATTAAAAATATTAGAAGTTAAGTTTAATTATTGTTCATTAATAACTACTGAAAATTGAGTGGAATTTGAAATAAATGATTTGAATATAGCTAATACATAGTCTAATTTGTTTTCGAAACATTATCTAATTCATTCTCATAGTCTCCCTGTATGAGACTGCAAGTGCTATTAGATTTTGAACTCCTTTAGGGCACTTTTTTTGTTTGTGTCCTTGATACTTAGCAAAGTGCCTGGCAAATAAAGGACACATATGTTTTTTTAACTTAAATTCCTGTTTTAAAGTCTTGGAAAGTGAGACATCAGCAAGTGAAATAGAAATTTTCAAGTGGAATGGGAGTCCCATATTATTATTAATTTTATTTTATTTTACTAATATACATTACCTCATGAATCATGTTGAGAGAGAAAAATATTATTATTAGTTTTATTTTATTTTATTAATATGCATTACCTGATGAATCATGTTAAGAGAGAAAAAGAGTCCTGTGTTATTAAATGTAGAATATATGCCATACATCTGACTTAAGCTCTGATGATTCTTAACAAATTTAAGCAAATAATGGACAATATAAACTTCTTAAAGGCAAATAACTGATATTTGTCATTGTGCCCCCATGAAAGATAATGCAACTTAGAAGACAATGGGCTGGACTTAGAATGATGAAGCCCTGCATTCAAATTTAGCTTCTGACAGATACAGGTTGTATGAGCAACAGCAAGTCTTAACCTTTTATTGTCTCAGGCAACAAGATTCAGAACAGTTGTTGATCTGAATTGATAATCTAATTTCATCACCTAGAACAGCAATGACCAATAAAATCACAGCTTCAGATATACTGTCTCCACCTCCCCCCCAAATCCTCAGTGTAGATTTCAATGTCTTGCATATAGGAAAAACTAAATGAGTGCTTCCATAAACCAATTTTTGTTATTCAGTTGGTTTTCAGTTGTGTCAAGCTCTCTGTATTCCTTTTGAATTTTTTTTTTTGATGAAGATACTGAAATGGTTTGCCATTTCTATTTCCAACTCATTTTACAGATGAAGAAATTGAGGCAAAGTAGCAACCACACTGCTGCTAAATGTCTGAGGTCAGATTTGATTTCAGGGAGATGAGGCTTCTTGATTTCAGGTTCAGCACTCTATTCACTGTTCCATTTAGCTGCCCTAACATAATCAATATCATAAATTAATAATGATTTTTTTCTGTGTTTGTTCTTTGGTTAAAGATAGAGTCATTGGATTTAGAGCTTGAATGGAGTTGGAGATTATTTAATCATAGAGTCAAAAACTTACAGATGGTGAATGTGAAGGGATCTCAGAGGCTGCTGAAGCTAACTCCCCCTTTTCCCTCACTGTTTACAGATAAAGAAATTTAGGTTCACAGAGACTAAATAATTTGATTCTTTCCCTTGCAGATGTCATCAAATGAGTGGATTACAAAACACAGAATAGTAGAAAGAAGTTTACAGGAGACTCAGAATGTGACAAAACTATGAAGATATGATAGTCTGTTTATTTACAAGGGTCCTAGCTTCACAGTTTATCAGTTTAAGGCAGACTAACTGGCGCCTATCTTGTAGATGTTAGATTCTCAAGAAGACATTGAGAGTTCAAGGAGGGATGGAAATAGCAAATGATGACAACTGGTTGGCAGGAAGTTTCATCCTTGTCACATTCTGTGTTCCCTGTAAACTGTAGTTCCAGTGTTCTTAATTCTGGGAAATATGTCAAATCAAACACACAGGTTTAGCTAGCTTCCCCAATCTTCCCCTCTTGTGATCAAGGTGGCCTCTGTTGACCACACCTGGCAAAATATTATCTTAAATACCACTTCAGTGGAGCATGTGGAGGCAAGGGTAAAGAAGCACTACTCAAGGATAAAGATTAACAGAGAGAGACAAACAAGAGACCAACCCCTGAAGGATGGCCTCAGCCAATGAGCCCAGGCTGTAGAATTACTGAGTTAAGGTCAGAGAGGCTTGAGAAATTTACAACATATTGGGATGATACAGAACAGCTGTCTGGTCCCCATAAAGTGGGACCAGAACCATTTACCAATCACCATATAAGTCATACTAAGAATGAACAAAATGAAGGATAAATTCAAAAAGGAAATCTTTATAACACCAAGATAACCAAGAGAATTTAGTAGACAGATCAAACTTAATTCTGGATCTCAACATTAAACTTAACTCCTGCTCTCTATTACTTAAAAGGAAAGGAGTGCCACAAGCTATGTAAGCAAGACTTGCCCACTTTCCCATTAAATGTCAGTAGCATAAAGATTGCAAATATTGCAATATAAACTTTTAGAAAAATAGATAATGAAGGAGTACTGCCAAATTCCTTCTAAGACACAAATATGATATCAAATATATGATATCAAAAATAGGAAGAGCCAAAACAGGGAAAGAAAATTACAGACCAATCTCCCTAATAAATATTCATACAAAATTTTTTAAATAAAATGTAGCAAAGAGATTACAGCAAATTATCAGAGGATAATACACTATGACCAAGTAGGATTTATACCAGAATGCAGGGCTGGTTCAATATCAGGAAAACTATTACTGTACTTGAACATACCAAAAAAAATAAACCCAAGAGAAATCATATGACAATCTCAATAGATACAGAAAAAGCTTTTGACAAAAGACAGCACCCATTCCTATTAAAAATTCTAGAGAGCATAGGGAGGGATAAAGGGAGCTTTCCTTAAAATAATGAGTAGTATCTATCTAAAACCTATAGCAAGCATTATTTATAATGGAGAGAAGCTGGACACATTCCCAATAAGATCAGGGGTGAAACAAGGGTGCCTATTATCACCACTATTATGCAACATTCTACTAGAAATGTGGGCTTTAGCTATAAGAAAAGAAAAAGAAATTAAAGGAATTAGAATAGACAATGAGGAAATAAAACTATTGTTTGTTGCAGATAATATGATAATATACTTAGAGAATCCTAGAAAATCATCCAAAAACCTACTGGAAAAAAATTCACAGCTTTAGCAAAGTTGCAGGATATAAAATAAACCCACATAAATCATCAGCATTTCTGTATATTACTGATAAAGATGATCAGCAAGATATAGAGAGATTCCATTTAAATTATTGTAGACAAAATAAAATATTCTGGGCTCTACCTGCCAAGACAAATCTAAGAACTATAGGAATATAATTACAAAACACTTCGCACATGAAAAAAGTCATATCTAAGCAATTGGAAAAGTATCAATTGTCCATGGCTAGACTGAACTAATATAATAAAAATAACAATTCTGCCTAAACTGGTCTACTTGTCAGTGCTATACCAATCAAACTGCCACAATTTTATTTTATAGAACTAGAAAAAATAACACTCATCTGAAAGAACAAAAGATCAATAATATCAAGGGAATTAATATATAATTATATATATTGAACAATGAATAATATTCATGAATGAATAATGAAAAATGAAAAAAATACAAAGGATGGTGATTTAGCAATGCCAGACCAAAAACTATATTATAAAGCAGCAGTCATCAAAACCATTTGGTACTGGCTAAGAAATGGAGTGGTAAATCAGTAGACTAGATTAGATACACATGACACAATAATTAAAGCCTACAGGTAATCTAGTATTTGATAAATCCCTAAACTCCAATTTCTGGATTAAGAACTCATTATTTGACAAAAATTGCTGGGAAAACTGGAAAATAATATTTCAGAAATTTTGCATTGACTTACATCTCACACCGCATATCAAAAAAAAGGTCTAAATAGTTACAGGAACTGGGTATAAAGGATGATACCATTAACAAATCAGAAGAACAAGGGTTAATTTACCTATCAGATCTTTGGAGAAGGAAAGAATGTATGACCAACAAAGAACTAGAGAACATTATGAAAAGTAAAATAGACAACTCTGATCACATTAAACTAAAAAAAGTTTTGCACAAACCAAACTAACAGAAACAAGATTAAAAGAGAAGTATAAAGCTGGGAAAAAAATCTTTACAGACAGTATTTCTGATAAAAGTCTCATTTCTTTTTTTTATTTTTTATTTTTTTTATTTATTTAATAGCTTTTTATTTACAGGATATATACATGGGTAAAAAAAGTCTCATTTCTAAAACACATAAAGAACTATCTCAAATTTATAAGAATGCAAATCATTCCTCAATTGATAAATGGCAAAGGATATGAACAAACAATTTTCCAATGATGAAATTAAAGCCATTTATGATATAACCGGAAAAAATGCTCTAAATCACTATTGATTAGAGAAATGCAAATCAAAACAACTCTGAGATACCACCTCACACCTTTCAGATTGGCTAAGATAAATGTTGGGGGGGTGGCAAAACTGGGACACCAATACATTGTTGATGAAGTTGTGAAATTATTCAACCATTCTGGAAAGCAATCTGGAACAATGCCCAAAGGGTTACAAAACTGTGCATACCCTAACCCAGCAGTGCCATTACTAGGTCTGTATACCAAGGAAATCATAAAGGAGGGAAAAGGACCCACACGTGCAAAAATGCTTGTGTGTGTGTGTGTGTGTGTGTGTGTACAATAACTTACAATAACTCTTTTTGTGATAGCAAAGAATTGGAAAATGAGTAAATACCCCATTAATTGGGGAATAGTTGAACAAGTTGTGGTATATGAAGGGTAATGGAATTTTATTGTTCTATTTTTTAAAAATGATGAACAAGTTGATTTTAGAAAGGCCTGGAAAGATTTACATGAACTGATGCTGAGTGAAACAAATAAAACGAGGAATACAATGTACCCAATAACAGCAAGACTGTGCAGTGATCAACTATGAAACACTTGGTTTTTCTTGGTGGTTTAGTGATTCAAAGGAACCGCAATAGACTTTGGACAGAAAATGCCATCTGCATCCAGAAAAATAACTAAGGAGACTGAATGTAAATCAATGCATGCTATGCTATATTCATTTCTTTTTTCTATTGGGTTTTTTTAATGTCTCCCACGGATTTTCCCCTTTGCTCTTTTTTTCTCTCCCAACATGATTCATAAAGCAATGTGTATCAAAAAATAAAATTTTAAAATAGGATAAAAATCACAACTATTGAAGAGCAAATAAACTTACTTAAAGTAAAAAACAAACAGAAATCAGCAAAGATATAGGAATGAGATTATATCAGACAATACACAGAGTAAATGAGTTGTCTTAGGGAGAGGAGAGAGGAACTGAGGTAGAGAGGCCAGGAAAAGGGAAGGAAGAATTTCCCTTCAGTTTCTACTGGAGTAAGTAAGGGTTAGGCATATGATTGAACTTTTGTTTCCCTTACATGTTAATTTCTTCTCTGTTTCTCTTTCCTTTCAGAGATCCAAAAAAGAACCTACAATCACATATCATTTCTATTGAAGCTAGAAATCAGAAAAACAATTTTTTTTTCTCTCAAGCTATTGCCAGCTTCACCCCTCACACACATAATGCCTCATTATCAATGAAGAGAGTCTTATGTAAATGGCCTTTGACTGAGGGGTTGCACTATGAATCTCAAATTCATTGGATCATTAAATGTGGAGCTAAAAGACACTTTAGAACCCATCTACTCCAATCTCTTCAGAGAATTTGAGAGAGCTGGAGACCAGATGGGCAGAATAACTTAATAACAACACAAAGGTCATAAGTTGCTGAGTCTTTGCCTCCAAATCCATTGCTTTCTTTCAATGTAGCACAGTGACTGCCCAGTTACATATCTGTCGGATGAAGATACTACTTGAATTACTTTCCTCCCTGGATTGTGTTGAGAATTAAATGGGGCAGGAATTGAAACATCATCACGATGATAACAATTAGCATTATATAGTGTCTTCTATATTCTAGGCATTCTTCCTACTACTAAGAGCTTTACAAACATTCTCATTTGACTTGCACAACAACCTAGGAGGAAAGTATTACTTTATGGTTGAGGAAACTGAAGCAAAACCAAGTTAAGTAAGTTAGTTGTTCAAAGTGATATTCCTAGTAAGTATCTTAGGCTAAATTTGAACTCAGATCTTTCCGACTCCAGGAAACATTGTTCTCCAAGGGAGATTTATGATAAAAGTTCTTCAATGGTACATTAAGGAGTAAATAATTGATCAATTATATTTCAGATGTTTCCCCCCTGTAAAGATAAGCATTTGTATGTTTAAAACATAAATTTGTTTCTGTAATGACTTAAAACATTCATGGATCAATCACATAAGGATTTTGGTATTCTTGTAGTGGTTGTATCAAACTCTGATTGCTTCTGACTCAGCACAATATGTTTGTACATTTTCTTAAACTGTCATCAAATTATTTCCTAAATGCCAGAAGGGATCAACATTCAAATGCAAACCAATCCCCCTGGGATAGTCAGACATGTGTGAACATCCTCATTTGCATTCTGTATACTGTACTCCAGTAGTTCCCTCATTTTCTTCTGTTCCCCTGCAATCAGGGGTTATCAGCTATATAATCATGATCGAGACATTAGGAATGTTCATGCTATTGTAACACAACTGTTAGGTCATCTGAACACCCTGATTTCTGGACATGGGAATTACAAGCCATCTTGAAACTACCACAGATTATCACAAACATTGCGCAGAAACAAGCCTTAAATTATCTCTCATTGGAGTAATTAAGGTAAGTTTCTAATATTGTTTTCTACTTATGTTATCACTCTTCTATCTAGTAAATTTTCAAATGAACTAGTTGGCAACATTAGTCATTCATTAGTTTCTGTGAGAGTAAACCTGTGTACCAGGGATGAAAGAGAAGAAAATCATATCTAAAGGCATTATTTATTGCCAAGAAAACTTGGAAAAGATACTGAAGTGGTTTGCCATTTCCTTCTTGAGCTCATTTGATAGATGAGTAGCTGAGGCAAAGAATGCTAAGTGACTTGTCCAGGATCACACAGCTAGTAAATATTTCAGGCAGTATTGAACCCCAAAAGATGAATCTTAATTCCAACCCAAGTGCTCTATCCACTGCATCATCTACTGCCAGGAGAAAAATAAATAACATAAGAGGTTATTAATTTCCCATTGGCTATATAGATAAGATAATTTTTAAAATTTCATTTCTCTTGGCAAGAGAGTTTGCAAAATTTTCTTAACAATTTCTACCATGTTAGTGTAAAATGTTATTTTCATTTTATTGTTGTTTTAAATCAAAATGCATAAACTCAGTACAGAACAATGTTTGAGTCAGATATTACAAAACTTTGTTCAAATAAAAGTCTAATTTAGAAAATTGATTTATATGTAATTATATGTTAAACATATTTCAAGTTATGCCTTAATTAAAATGTTACTTATATCCCCACAAAATTTGTAAAATAAGTTTAAAATGAAGTCTTGCAGATAATAGTAAGTCTATGATGTCTTGCTGGATTACTGCTAGAATTAAAAGTACATCACATAAAATTTTCACAATCATCTTATAGTTTTATAATTTTATGAGTTTTCATAATTATTGGTAGAATGCATTTTATATTTTTATAATTATATAATGTAAATTTTAATTTGGACCTTTTGGTTGGCAAACCTTATCACTATAGTTATACTAAATGCATAATGAATCTATGTAAAACAATGTCATAAGTTAATATATTCAACTATACTGAGGGGTTCCCAATGCAAATTTTTTTTGTTATGGTGACTGAAAGGGGTTTAGGGAAGAAAAAAATTTTTTTTTAAATTCCTTAGCTTAAGACTATGTACTATTTGCAGAAAAAGGTATGATGTGGTTTAAAAATGGTTTTAGACTTAAGGGCAAAGATTCAAGGAACTGAAATTACTCAGTCTGAAGATACACCATTATGAAACATCTAATGACTACCTTTAAAAATAAGCAGGTTAAAGAGAGGACATTGCTATGTTCTGCTCTTATCTCCTCTTAAAGCTGAACAGAGTTTAAGCTTGAGGGGAGAGGATTTAGATATAAAGAATAGTTTCCTGACAGAGATAGGATTTAGAAATTGGAATAGAAGTTGTACAATCTCATCCTGGAGAAAAGATTTAAAAATAGGAGACAGCATCTTTCATCCTAGATAATCTAAAAGTGAAGTTTGACGATATAGCCACTTTTCCATTTCTCTACATTATTCTTCACTGCAAAAATTAATCCACCACATTCCCAGGGACTTAGCTTATGTCCAACCATAGAAAAACCTGGCATTTGAGGGAATAGTCAGTTTAGTCAATTCTAATCATTGGTGTCCTTCTTCTTCCTCTTTGGTATCCTATCTCTCCTTTGATTGCACCTTGGTATATGTCCTTTCCTGAAATCCTACTTTTGCAGCAACTAATTTATAGTGTGTGGACATCCTCTGTCCAAACATGATCTTGCTCCAAAACTTTTGTCTAATCACATGAAAATATATTGTTCCTGTGACATTCTTTCTAAATGAGCAAACTTGTTACCTTTGACTCCATGTAAGGAATCCTAGGGAGTAAAGAATCTTAAGAAAGTCACAGCCATATCTTTTGTATAACTTTTTTTGCTTAGAATGTGCTTGCAGTTATTTGATGGAATTCCAGGAAAAACACAAAGAAGTTGATAGGCCATCCTTTCTTGTGCGTTAATCAATGATTGCAGGCCTGGGTTTACCCCAGAAACCTGGCCAGTTCCTTTCTGAAGCACAATTCTCCTAAAGGAATGAACAAATATTCTCGTTGGAGAGTCTCTTGTGATATCTTGTACCTGGGAGGTTGCTATGTCTCAGGAGTCACATATCAAATGAGAAAACTTAGCAAAGTGCCTGCCAATAAAAATCTCTTAGTGGAAAGTGACTTGGAGGATTTGGGCTAAGATGTCTTGTACAAACATGCCTAGCAATGCCTCCCACTCGAGACTCTGAATAGTTATGACTATCCTCAAAGACAAAGAATTCAGATGTTGGTGCTTCTTTGAAGTGGTGATGATTTGTGTTTGTTTGTTATAGTGGCTACTGTTTGTTAATTGTGTATTACTTTTGTGCCGTGAGTTTCCTCTTTTCTTATGTTTTATTTAAGCCAAGGTTCTGAGCAATAATAAACTTGTATCCACCCTTTTTAAGACTATGACTATTGAAATTCGAATTATGAACCCAGATTAGGTTCATATGGCTATGACTTCCTCTTCACTTCCAATTCATTATCTGCATATTTGATTTCTTAGGATCTCAGCTCTGCTACTTGTTATGGGAGTTACCTTGGATAATTAACAAACATTTACTAAGAGCTTACTATGTGTCAGCATGCTAAATCCTGGGGATAAAAAAAATAAAAATAAAATATCTCCTGTCCTCAGGAAGCTTACATTCTAACATATAGATATATAAGTATAAACAAAATAAATATAGAGCAATTTTTTGTTTGTTTGTTAGATAAAGGCACTAACAATTGAGGAAATTAGGAAAAGATTCACGCAAAAGAACATGTCACTTGAACTTTTCTAAGCCTCTCATGACTCATGTCTAATATGATAGAATTTGCCTAGGCAACCTTTAAAGTATAATATGAAAGGATTTTACTGGGTGACCTTTAGCATTTCTTCTGCTTCTATGATCCCTATTGTCTGTTCCTTCCTTAGTATTTTTCCTATCAACATCTAGTCTAGGTTTTCATTATCTTTCATTTAATAGCTTCCTAACTAATATCTTCACCTTGATTCTATTATATATACACTGGCATATTTGTTTTACAATCACATCATGAGTAAGCCTTCATATTCTTCCAAAAATGAAATTCAAATGTCTTTGTTTGACATTGCACATTTTTGTGTATCCTGCTTTTTCATCCTTTTTTCATACTTCTCTTTTGCAAGTCAGTTTATAATTGAGTCAAACAGAGATATTCACCACATTTCTTCTTAAAGTTCCTCAATCTCTGAATACTTTCCTTCTTAAGTCATTTCCTGTTGGAATTGTACCTTTCCTCCAAAAATGCAGCATAAATGCAAGCTTCTCTATGATGCTTTTTAAAACTCAAATCAGAAACTCTTCTTAGAATTCTCCTCTTGCTTTACTTCTATCTCTAATAATCTTTTCATAACATAATATTTCAGACTTCTTTGGTATGAAAGGAGGACCAAAAAATTTTATGTGAATTTTCCAGATCACAAAGATGCTGTGCTCTCAACTCCTGAAATGTGGAAGGGATAAATATAGTTCGGTTTTTTCAGAGTATAGCAACTTATTGGCCAAAGATTAAAATTACAAATTTAGAGACCATAAATATATAAATTAATTTTTTTTAAATTCTAGAATTAAATTCTCAGGACTCTTTACCCTTTTTCTCACACCTGTCTCTGAGAAAATAGAATGATCCAATGCAAGTCTGAGAACCATTTGAATTTTACATACATAGACATTATATTGGGTACTCATTGCTACCTTGTGATGAAAGATTTGTCCTAGCATTATAGATCCTTCCCCACAAAAGGTAGAAATATCCCTATCAACACCACAATAAGTCACAAATAGCCATACAAATTATTTGTGTTTCACATTTTTCAGAATATTATTGAGCCTGTCCTATATTTGATGTAGGATTAGCTCAAGTGTTTGCATGGGAATTGAAGACATATTCTTTCTTCAAATAGCTAAACATTAGCTACATTCTGATATTTCCAGGAAAGACTCTAGGTGGGGAAAAATGGGAAGGGGAGAGAGAGAGAGAGAGAGAGAGAGAGAGAGAGAGAGAGAGAGAAAGAGAAAGAGAAAGAAAGAAAGAGACACAGAGAGACAGAGACAGGCAAAGAGAGACAGAGACACAGCAAAGAGAATCACAGAGAGACAGAGGGACAAAGATACAGAGAAATAAGAGAGAGACAAGGATAAAGATATAGAAAAACAGAGAAAGATAGAGGGACAAAGATACAGAGAAACAGAGACAGAGATTAAAACAGAGAGACAAAAGACCATTCACCCCCCCTTAACATTATTAGACAACATCTATATATCTGTTACGAGTCATATCCATGGTTTCCATGCAGCATCGAATTACTACAATAATTTTCTGTGCCTCTGAATTTGAATTATGCTTGAATAAATAGTAATTACATATTTTATATAGTTTAGAATGGTTTACAAATGGTGCCATATTGTAGAAGTAAATGGAACTAGTAATTTCCATCTGGCATTCACCTTACCTATTCTCTAAAAAGAGAGATGAAGTATTACATACAGCTTCTCTATGTGAAATACAGATTTCAGGGCTGTCTTCCAGGTCCTCAAAAAGGGAAGTCAATTTTGAAAATTTTTGTGAGGAATTTAAAAAATACTCAATTTCTCTTCAGTATATGTATATATGTGGGGGGGAGAAGAGAGAATTGCATGTTTAGTGTTATCAAATCTATGACATTTTCTATTTCTTAAAACCTAATTCAAATTAAGAATGGTCAATTTCATAATTGATTTTAATTTGAAGTTGTTTTCTGATCACTAAATAGAAGCAGGATGGGAGATATCATTAGTGTAGTGGAAAAAAGCAACAGATATAAGATTTTATATTAGCCCCTATATGTTGAATCCGGTATTTGCCACCCACGTGATCTTCAGCAGCTTCTCTGAGACGAAGTTTCTTCATCCATAATACACTTCAGTTAAACTATATGACTTCTAAATTCTCTTCTATCTCTAACTCAATAATCCCATGTTTTGTGATAATCCTCTAGCATAAGAGAACCCCTTTTGCAAGGATGTAAGGTTCCCCTATTGACTCTTGACCTGCATACACAGTACCATCTCCCCTCCCCACCCCCCCCAGTAATGGTAGTGTGGTTATCAATAGGTTAAATCCTTTTATAAGACTGGTCTATGTCTTAAGGGAAAGCCTGTTGGCTAGGCAGAGAAGTCAGAGAAAACAACCCCTTAATGAGTTTAAATGTCAAGAATAATATGTAGAACAATTTATATTGGACAGCAATGTTGTTTGTCCATCATTCTTGAAAAGGAATATGAAATCAGGAACATAATGCCATGACTTGTAAAGAAATTGGATTTAAGTTACCACATCCATTCCCTCTACCAGAGTCATCTGGAGCCAGTGGCAAGATAGAGATCAAATCTATTAGAGATGACTCTGGATGCATTAGAACACCTTGTCTTTGTAAAGTTAAGGTCTTTCTCAGGTCTCAGGTTGATTGTTGCAAAGCCCAATAAATGATTAAGACTAGGTAAACATTAGGCAAAGTAAGACCTCTTTTACCTATTCAAAAAAATCAGTCTGGTTAAGGAAGACCATCAGGGTTTTTAGCCAAAAGCCTATTGGATGTTTTGTATTTTTGCAAAAAGTATCTGTGCAGGACATCACTTAACCCTTTTGAGTTGACAATTACTCCTCCCTTCCTTTCTGTCTCCCTCTATCTCCCTTTTCCCCTTCTTTTTTTCCTTCTGTGAAAGACCATTAAAAGTATTTATTTTAGTCCTTATGTGACAAATACACATTCATAATTCACAATGCATAACAGAGATATTCATAAAATCATTATGAACCCTAAGAGGGTTCTGAGAATACAAGACAGTTATGTTAAATCTTGGGCATCAGAGTAACTGAAAGTAATGGTATCTATAATGTGAAGCAAGAGCAGCAAATAGCCTTTGGAAAACTGACTTTCCATATGATACCACTTGTAAAGATAGATCCAGATGTGATTGAATTTATTATATTCTCACATAAAGGGAGATGTATTTTCCTATAGAATAACTGTGATCTATGACCTTTTATAAGTAGAAAAAGTAAATCTGTGATCTTTGCCCCTCTATGAGTAGAAAAGTAGAAAGTACACTTAATATGTGGCAATAAAGCAATATATTTAGAAACTAAAAAAAAATTCCTAAAGGTCTAATTGGATCAAAATTTCTCTGTTCTGGTCTTGAATGAAATAAGTATAGAATGTCAAAACTGATAAGATGAATGAAGTGGATTTTGCATTCAAATGAATTGATGTAATTTGGCTGAGAATAATGTTTTTCATGTTTTAAATTCATACAATTGTTTGTTATTATTATATTCCTAAATTTCTTGAATTTTGAATTGAATAAGAAATGCTATTAAGAGGATGATACAATTGTATCATTAGTATAATTAACTTCTCTTTTAATACAGAGTGAAATTTTGCTGTGAAATTATTAATTAAATTCTTGGAGGATGTTCAAACTTATCAAATATTTAATTGGGTATATCTTGCTTTAAAATTAAGAATAATAATTACTTACTTTGTAATAAAGTTATAAAAAGAGACTCCATAAAAAGTCATATCCTATAAACTGGAACCTTCAACTTGGACAAAGTCATAAAATCTTATTGGCCCTATGGAAGAAGTTGCTAAATGCTGTAAATTTCTAAAATAATAAATTGGTTTACTGAGAAACTGGGATCTTTTCTTCCATCACAAACACTTACAGATAAAGTAAGGGGGATTCAAAAGTTTACTTATAGTATAGTAATTTATATGATGATTTGTGACTAGGAAAATTGTGAAATTATACCAGGAAAAATATATTTTTATGTTACATCTTGAGTCAACTTAATCTCAATAAACTGACCTTAAACACTTATTTTTGGTAAAAGGAATTAACTATTATTCTTGGTATCCAAACTCATTAAGGGCTTGTTTTCCCTGATTTCTCTGGCTGGCCCATAGGTCTAACCCTTAGTCATAAACTCAATCCCTGGACAAGGAATGAACCTATTGACAGCTGAATCTACACTGGGGAAGTATGGCACTGTGAATTCAGTTATAGAAAGTAAGGGTCAAGGGTCTATGTTCTCCCAGGAGGGATTCTTTTATGCCAGGAAGACTGTCACAAAACATCTCATAAATCAAACAAGCTCCTTGTAATATTCTAGTCATTATATACAGGTCAAAACTAAAAACAGCTTCCAGACAGGGAGCTATTTATTCTATTGCCTTTTATCAATGGAGGCAAAATATGTAAAAATACATAAATTGAATATCTGCAGTCTTTTTAATTTTTTTATCTGCAATCTTAAAGAACTTTTAAGATATTAAAGCTTCTAAATCTTTGGGGATAGCCCAAATGAGGTACTTTTTCAGGGTTGAGGAATGTACTAGCCACTGAGGAGATTAGGAAAGGTTTCATGGTAGAGGTGTGACAGAGCTGAGCTTTAAAGTTAATTAGGGGATCTAAGGGAGCAGAGGTGAGAAAGGAAGGCTAACCTATGCTAAGTCACAAAAATAGGAGATCCTATGAAAGTATATTTTAAAACCACAAATTATTGCCCTCTATCAGTACCATTCAATTTTTAATCCAGATACGTGAAAAGCCTAATTCTCTAACATGAAGGCTAGAATAGGCTTTGTAAATGACCAGTGAACACCCTTGATATATTTATACTGAAGAATACATGAGAATGCTTCATAAAATTTCTCTGATACATTCATCTTTCTCTAAAGATATAAGTATACGACTCTTCTATGTCTATGGTCAATCAAAGAACATGAGAAAATTTATTTAAATAAAATACATACACATACACTACACACACACATGCACATTAAGTCTTCAATCCACCATGGAGAATTCATAGGACAAAACTAAGCAGCATGTTTTTCAAGAAAGTACAGAGAGAGAGTGCAATCTTTTCGGTGGAGAGAATGTATAATCAAGACATTATAACTCTATAAACATATATATATACTAAACTGATAGCAGCAATGGGAAGGCACTATTACAATCACCCATATCACTATACACATATCTTCAAATTAGTGAAGAAAATAAAAGTTAACCATTTCTCTGCTTCTGTAGGAAAACAAATCAAGCTAATTAATCATGGCTCCATCATTAATGAATAAAATCATAGAACTCGTCATAGAGAGTGAAGAGACCTAAATCCTTCTCTGGATTCTACTAGTAAAAAAACTATACAATCATGAGAATTCATTTATGGTTTTTGAGTCTCTATTTCCTCATCTCTTAAAAGAAGGAGTTGCACTTGATCTCTCAGGCATTCATCTCTTTAGAATTAAATAATTCTATTGAGCCATTTTTCCCATCCTAACATTTCAGATGAAGACAATAATTACTGTGAGACAAACTGACACCATATTGCAAAGCATGGGTCATAATGTAAAGTTAAGGATTATTATAAACTCCCACTATTACCATAAGCACTAGCAAAAGACTTTATGTTACAATTAATAGGCTTGTTCATTAGTCACAGTGCCATCTATCCTTTTCTTTTCAAAAAATTATAATACATATGGCAAGATATTCACTGCTTTCTTCTCTGGACCTCTAATTACTGTCAGTAGAAGCCAAAAGTGTGTTTATCAGCATTATTTAGCGCATCCTTGGCAAAGTATTTTATTTCTGTAGGAGCCAGGTATTCTGTAGTACATGCCTGTCTGGGCTAATTCTTTTAAAAGTAAGCTTTAATTGCTTTCTCAAAATATATAATGCATTTATTGTGTTCAAAATATGAACCTCCCAAAATTTCCTTTCTTAAATAATATACATGAAAGATTTAGCATGAATAAGAACAAATATTTCCAAATCTTTCTTATTTTTCTTGTTTATTTTTCCTTCTCTATTTAAAGTCTCACTCTTGGTTAGCATAGTAGTACTTAGTAAATGCTTTTTGACTGACTGACTGCTCGAGGATTTAGGCTTGTCCCATTGGAGCTTTCTCATCTATTCTCAGTAGTTTTTAGTGGGCTTATGCTTTTTCCAAATCATGCCAATTGAGAGTACACACTGAGGGAGTATTTCCATTAGTTCTCAGGAAGGGCTAAGAAGATACTATATGCATGCTCATTTTCCTGATTTTGCAAGTCCCTTCCTATATACATCCCAAGTGGTCTCAGCCACTTTGAAGATTATGTGTATTTGTGGACATAGATGATATTGGTAGCAGGGAGTAGTTTCATCTGGATCATTGCTATGGAAAATCCATGAAAAGAGTCCATATCAAATCAGTTAGTTAATGATTCCCTTTCCCTCTTTTCTCACTTGTAAATTTCTACCCAAATGTCACCCTCTTTCACAATCTTTTGCCATTTCCTGTGGCTGGAAAAAAACCTCACAATTTTGCTTATTATAAGGTGTGTTAGAAAGAAAGGGAGAGTGGCTTGGAGGTTCAGAGTGAGTAATTGCCTTAAAAACACAAAATAAAACCTACCAAAGCTGAAGTCTGAAAGTCAAGTCTGAGGGCTTCTTTGCACTAGATATGGAAATATACAGCAGGGTAGCCTGGGGGTAGTTAGGATGAGTAGAAATGTCTGGCAACTACACTAGAATCTTTAAAATGCCATTATATATTAGATTATCTCTCATATTCTTTCCATCTATTCAACTCATTGAATTCATGCTGCTCCTCCGTAATCCCCAAAAGCATTTCAATCCGAGACTACTTGGAATAATTAGTATAAATAGGAATTTCTGGTAGTTTGGCAACTACCTCACCATCTTTCAAAGTACATTGCATATTAGATTGTCTCTCAAATTTTCTTCGACTTTATTGAACACATAAAAATCTACAATCACCAAACATAATTCAACCTCTGTCTTCTTTTCTTTCACTGAGTCAATACAGTAGCATAACATAATGGAAAAAAAGCTATAATCAGAAGAAATAGGTTCAAATCCTGCCTCACACACTAACCTGTGTTTTTCATTCAGAACTTTTGTTTTTCATTCTTGTAAAATGAGGATCGTAGTAACACCTACTTCATAAAAATGTGAAGAAATTAAATAATGGTTGTAAAGCAATATGTAAATATGAAATATAATAAAAAACTTCATGATCACTTATTTAATAAAATAAATATGATGTAAAAAAGAAAAATGTTAGATAATTCTATAGTAATTAAATTAATTATTATTTCTCCTCAAAACAACTTTCCTTATGTTTCCCCACAACAGTAGTAAGGAAGAAGAGACATACTTCCTATTCTCTCATTATCATTTCTTTTTCTCTAATGCTCCATTTAGCCTTAACTTATCAACACTAATACTTTGCTACCCAAACATAGAGTTCTGGACTTTATTTTATTTGCATGCTCTTAAATACTGATGAAAGAAATCACTCAAGCATGCTATGCCAGGTCCTTTTTTCCCAACCAAGACTTCACTCTTGGGTATGTTTAATAACATCAACAACTCTAATGATGAGAAGAATAATTCTCATTTATACAATGTTTTAAGGTTTTACAAATACAGTAATATTTCACACAACAACCCTGGACTATCATTATTTACATTTCACAAATGAGAAAACTGAGGAAGAGATGTTAATTACTGGTCCAGGGACACACAGATTCTAAGCATCTTAAGGTAAGACTGGAAATAAAGGTTTCCTGATTTCAAGTCCAACACTCTATCCACCATGCCACTAATAGCTGTTATTAAATAGCAATAGTTTGATTCTTTTCTTATGGACTCTTATCAACTTCATAGTAATTCCGAACTTTCTCATGTACCCTCAAGTCGCCAAAAGCACTCTCCAAAATGGAGAGCATCATCTCCTGCTTTATTGAGAAAATAGAGGAAACCCATTCTAAGTCCCCTTTTTTCTACTTTGGGAACTTATATTACATTTCTCCAAAATTTTAACTCTGGATACCTTGCTGGAATTTGTTAGGATGGGTAGGAATTTCTGATCACATGGAAACTATACTGCCATCTTTCAAACTACACTACATATTATAATGATGAAGTTTCTTTTTAGCATGGTCTTTGACAAAAGACATCTAGAAAGAGCATCCATATTGTATGAGAGAAACTCTAATGAGACCCTTCATCTGAAAAAATTATAAAGGATCATTTAAATCTTAACATAATTCATTCAGCTTTGAAAACTACACAGTACTTATGCCTGCTATTAATGACAAAATATGAAACATAAGTTAATTTTCTAAAGCAAAGTTTATCTGTTCCTATTCAGTTGCTTAGCCCTTACTTCATATGCATTTAATTAAACTGACCCAACTACTCATATCTTCCCTTTCAAGTTCATTCCAGGGAACCATCTAGTTTCATTTTTATTCCTAATTAACTTTGCCTTGTGCAGACTAATCAAATATTACTCTGAATTGTCCCAATTCTAAAAGTAGATATTAAGAAAGGCTAATCTTTAGTAGAAATTTGATCTTTTACTGGAAAAGATGATATTGTTAGTGATATCTTAAAATTCTTTGTTATTTAGAGGAAATGGTTAAAAGGAATTACTATTGCTTATTATAAATGTCACTGATTTCTCAGGCCTATGCCAGGACTTCAGAAAAAAATGCTTAAGAAAAGAGGGGCAGGGTACCTCAGGCATATCAGACCTAGATTTCCCTAACAAGAGGCATCCAGCATTTTGTTCCAAATATATGCACATGTCTAGAACCAGTGCTTTTCAAATCTCCTTAATCCTGCTAAGGTCCTCCCTAGTTTCATGCATGTCTTATGAGAACTTTGCCACATTTCAATGAAATTCATATACTATGGAAACTAGCAATATTGATATCTCCCTATTCTTCCAGTCACAAGCCATTCCATCTCTGGGTATTTCATTTCAACTGGTTTCTCTCTTTGCCTGGAATTCTTTTCATGTTCATTTCCATCTCTTTCTACCTTGGCTTCCTTAAAGTTCCTGGTAAAATCCCACTATTTATATGAAGTTTTTCTTGACTTTCTTTAGAGTGCCTTTCCTCTTGTTAATCTTCAGTTTATTCTGTGTACATCTTGTTTGTAAGTTGTAGTAGTTGTTGTTTCCATATAGTTTCCCTAATAAGAGTATGAGCTCATGTAGAGCAGGGGCTGTCTTTTATCTTTCTTTGTTCCCAGTGTTTAGTACCATGACTTGCATATAGTAGATACTTAATAAATGTTTACTGATTAACTGAATAGAGACCCTCAAAATCTTATGATCAGTCCTGGATATTTGCAATGCCTTCTTGCTGTCTTTGTCTCAATTTTTGGCCCTCTCCATTCAATTCTCCACTTAGCTACCAAAGTGATCTTCTTAAAATACAGGCTTATGTTCCTCTCCTTTTCAATAAAACAAATTGACTTTCTATTGCCCACAGCATCAAATATAAAATCCTCTGATTTTCTTTTAAAGCCTTGGATAACCTATCCCTTTCCTATCTTATACCTCTTATATCCCACTCCCCTCCCCATACTCTGTAATCTAAAACAAATTAAAAATGCTTTACTGGTCAGGTCAAAGTTCCCAAAGCCATAGAATCTCTGAGTTGGAAGGCACCTCAGAAATCATTCAATTAAACCTATGCCATCCCACTATATACTTAATGAGTTTTCATTTGTTTCTTTGCTTTGATTAGCTCAAATATCCTTATTCACAGTTTTTTATAAACAATAGTTGTTTTTATTTTCCTTTTCCATCATTTTCCCTCCCTTTCATGTGTTTCCTTTTCTTTAGCTCTCTCCCTCCACTTCCTTTTCTTTTTCTTGATTCTGTGACAGAAAGGTTTGTGTCTTTAAGTCTATAAAGCTCAGGCACCCCATATGTTTCAAAAGAAATACCTGATACCAGAATGTAGCAGAGATATTAAATGTTTTAAAAATCTAATTAACTGGGGTCAGCATTAATTAATTAATAATTAGCATTAATTAACTAATAACTAATTAACTAGGTCAGCAGTGCTCAAGTGCCTCTAGAATGGTTGTGTAAATGACTGTTACCAAGAGTAGTGATAGCAGTCTCCAATCAATCATAAATTATAGATAAATATACATAATTAAAATTTAAATTTATTAAACCCCCATATATGGATTTTTGAGCATATAATCCTATGGATAAATTGAGGTCCTTATTACAAATGGAATACAATCTTATCCAACACCATAGGGACAGATTCCTAATCTTCTGTCCATCCCATTCCCTTCTATCTACTTAAGGAATCAGGAAGGGCAGTTTCTTAGTACTTCAGAATGCTTTGTAAAAATCCACTTAGAGATGACTGCATGGCTCTTTACTATTTTTGACATCTGTCCTCCATGATGTATGCTCTGAAAGTTCTATCCAATATGTCAACTTATATTATTTTTATACTTTATATTTTCATTGGCTTATCTTTTGAATACATAAATAGACTTAAGCAGCAACATTAACAACAGAGAAAAAGGCATTGCAGAGAGAAACAGATATTTATGATAGCAAAAACCAAAAAGCAACTGAAATCTGTGAGTAAAGGAATCACATAATCTTAAATTTGGAAGGAAATAGTGAAAGTCATAGAAATCTATTCCCCTATCACTATGCTAAGAACACAACATCATAAGCTGCCTAGATTAAAACTCCTTTCTTTCTCTCCCTACACACTGTTCCCTTTTATCTAAGTCTCTCAAGCCCACTTATATCCCTTTCCCATTCTTCCTGTTCAATGCATAATCTAGAACCTCCCCTTCTTATATTGGTAAGTATCTTCCCTTCATCATATTTAAATAATTAATATGAGCCATCTACCTGTCAGCTCCTTTACAGTGTGGTTGCTTTCCTTTTTTATCCTTTCCAGTTTACCACAATTCTTCTAATTAAAATATTATTCATAAGACAATGAAATATTTCAGATGCAGTCTGACTAGGGCAGGACACAGCAGGACTTTAATGTACTTATTACAAGATACCACATGTCTTAATACAGAAAGATTCTATTAGCTTTATTTTCTTCTGTGGATCTTTTCTTAATACTATTTTTTCAATTACAAGTTTTAGTATAAATTTTATAAGATTTGTGAGCCTCAAATTCTTTTCTCTCTCTTCCTCTCAGCCCCTCTTCCTAAAATGATGATCAGTTTGATATTGGTTATATGTGTGCTATCATTTAAAATCCATTTCAATCTTAATAACAGTTGTAAAAGAAGAAATAGATCAAAGGGGGAGAAAGAGAAAAAAGAATAAAGTAAAAAAAAAACATGCTTTGATCTGCACTCAGAGTCCATCAGTTCTTTATCTGGATTTGGGTAGCATTCTCCTTCATGAACCCCTTTGTATTTGTCTTGGATCATTATGTTGTTGAATCATTTATAATTGATCATCCCTCAATGTTACTGATACTGTGTGCAATGTTTTCCTGGTTCTGCTCATTTCACAATGTATAAGTTCATACATGTCTTTCCAGGTTTTTCTGAAATCTGCCTGTTTATTTCTTATTGCACATTTGAATTACATTCATATACCGCAGCTTTGTCATTCATTGCCCACTTGACGGATGTCCCCTTAATGTGAATAATTTGCAAATATGAAAAAGGCTGTTATAAATATTTTGCACATGTAGGTCCTTTCCCCTTTTTTTATTATAAGTTCTTTGGGATACATACCTAGTAGTAATATCGCTGGATCAAAAGGTATGTGCAGTTTGGATGCTTTTTGGATACAGTTCTAAATTATTCTTCTGACTGGATGGATCTGGTAAGAACTCTCCAAACAATGCATTAGTGTCCCAATTTTCCCACAGTCTCTCTAATAGTTATCATTTTCATTTTTTGTAACATCAGCCAACTTGATAGGTATGAGATGTTACCTCAGAGTTGTTTTAATTTGCATGTCTCTAATGATTTAGACTCCTTTTTCAAATGTCTATAGATAGTTTTGATTTCTTCAGCTGAAAAGTGCCTGTTCATGTCATCTGACTATCAATTGAGAAATGACTTTTATTATTGTAAATTTTACTCACTTCTGTATGTATTTGACAAAGTTTTTATCAGAGACACTGTCTATAAAGATTGTTTTCCAGGTTTCTGTTTCCCTTCTAATCTTGGTTGTATTGGTTCTGTTGGTACAAAAAGCTTTTTAATTTAACATAATCAAAATAATTTATTTTACGTTTTGTAATATTCTCTCTTTCTTATTTGGTTAAGAACCTGTAACTCAACTTCTTCTTTAAGTATATATATATATATATATATATATATATATATATATATATATATACACACTATAGTTTTTGATCTAGCAGTGTCGCTACTGAGTCTGTATCCTAAATAGATTATAAAAGATTTTCCATGTAAAAATGTGTTAAATATTTATAGCAATGCTTTTTGTAGGAGTAAGGAACCAGAAATTGAGTGGATGTTTTTCATCTGGGGAATTGTTAAATAAGTTATGGTATATGAAGGAAATGGAATATTACTGTTCTATAAGAAATGATGAGTGGGCTGATTTCAGAAAAGCCTGGAATGACTTACAGGAACTGATGCTAAGTGAAGTGAGCAAAGCAAGAGAACCATGTATATAGCAACAAGATTGTATGATGATCAGCTATGAAGGACTTGATTCTTTTCAATAATGAGGTGATTCAAGGTAATTCTGATTGACTTGTGATGGAAAGTACCATCCACATCCAGAGAAATAACTATGAAGACTGAATGTTTATCAAAATAATATTTTCTCTTTGTTTTTTTCTTTCTCATGGCTTTTTTTTCCTTTTGATCTAATTTTTTTTTGCACAGAATGATGAAAATGGAAATGTATTTATAAGAATTGCACATGTTTAACTTATATCAGATTGCTTCCTGTCCTGGGGAAGGGAGGAGAGAGATAAAAATCTGAAACACAGAGTTTGCAAAGGTGAATAGTGAAAATTATCTTTGCATGTAAAAGGAAAAATTAAGGAAAAAAAAACTTAAAAGAAGAAAAAAATATTTGGATTCTATGCCACTTGATGCATATATGTTTAATATTGATTTTGATTCATTTTCTATGGCACCTTTTAGGTATTTCTTATCTTTTTAAATTAAATCTATTTTTCTTTTACTTTCTTTGAGATCACAATCGATATGCCTGCTTTTTTTTTTTACTTCAAATGAAGCATAATTGATTCTCCTCCAACCAATTACCTATACTCTCTGTGTGTATCTCTGCTTCAAGTGTGTTTCTTCTGTTTTTTTGATCCATTCTGCTATCTTTTTCTATTTCATGGGAGACTTTATCCCATTCACATTCACAATACATGATTACTATGTATTTCCCTCCATTTCATTTTTCCTCTTATTTATCTATTCTCTCCTTTCACCCTTTCCCTCCTCAACAGTGTTTTGCTTCTGTCTACTACCTCTCCTGATCTGCCCTCTCTTCTGTCAGTCTCCCCTCCCTTTTATCTAATACCTTCCCTTCCTACTTTTCTGTCAGGTAAAATAGATTTCTATATCCAACTGATAAAGTATATTACTCTTTCTCTGAGCCACTATTGATGACAGTAATTTTCAAGTGATGCTCATTGCCTTTCCTTCTCTTTTCCTCAATTGTAATAGATTTTTCTGACTTCTTCAGGTGAAATAATTTCTTTATATTTCTCTCTCCTTTATACAACCAATGTAGTCTTTCTCATTCTTTAATTTTTTTATGTAATTTTCTCAGGTTCATCTAACCTGTAGTACCCTTGCTATATGTATAATCCTTCTAGCTACTATTAGTGGTACAATTATTAAGAATTGCAAATATCATCTTCTCACGTAAGGATGTAAATAGTTCAGCTCCACTGAATCCCTGATGCTTTCTTTTCCCTTTTTCCCTTTTTTTAGGCTTCTCTTCAGAATGAATATTGCACATCAACATTTTTATTCAATTCTGGTCTCCTTATGAGATCTTGAAAGCCTTCTATTTCATTAAATGACTCTCTCCTACCACCCTTCTCAGAACTATTATGCTTAATTTTGCTGTGTAGGTGATTTTTGGTTGTAATTCTAACTCCTTTGCCCTCTGGAATAACATGTTCCATGATCTCCAAAACTTTAATGTTGAAGCTGCTATTGTAATCCTCATTGTGGCCTCTAATATTTATTTGAATTATTTTGTTCTGGCCACTTACATTATTTTTTCCTTGTTCTGTTATTTGTCTATAATGTTCCTTCCTTGTACTTTTTATTTTGGAAACTCTTTCCTAAGGTGATAGGGATATTTTATTAATTCCTATTTTGTCTTCTGGTTCTAGAGTATCAGGGCAGTTATCCTTTTTTTTTTTTTCCAAAGAGGTATTCTATATTTTTTATATGCTTTCATTCTTTTAAATTTGTTTGATTCTAGATGTCCCATACAGTCATATGTTTCCACTTGTCCAGTTCTTACTTTTAAGGAGTTATTTTACTCAGCTTTTTAATACTTTTTTTTCATTTGACCAGTTGTACTTTTTAAGCAGTTGGTTTCTTTCTTTCAAGCTCTTGACTCTTCTTCATAATTCTCTTGCTTCATTATCTTTTCTTATTCCACTTTTTTCTTCAGCCTCAATTATATAATTTTAAACTTCTTTTTGAGCTCCTTCACAAGTTCTTTCTCGGCTATTTGGGATACTCCACTATAAAGCTCCTTCCAAGCACTGAATCATTGATAACTGTTTTTTGGCTTTGGTCTAAGTCCATCCAATTGTACTATCATCTATCACATATGTCTTCATCTTGTCTACAAGAAAAACATGTGAAACTTTTTTAACATGCTTTGCCAGAAAGTAATATGCCTCCAACATTATTTTGATATATCAATGAAAATAGCAACTCTATCACAAAATGGAAATTTGGTTACTGGGGAAGGAATTGTTCTTCATGAAATCATGCTGGCTCTGTCAATCAATGCTTCCTTTCCTATATGACATTCCTTTTAGGATTTTGATAAAAACTCTATTTACATTCAGGAACCTACAAAGTGGACATTTTTGAAAACTTGGACATTTGACTTTCTCTAAGTACTTCAGTACCACCCTCATATTCCATGAATGAAAGCAAAGAGGGAGTAAGCATTTCAAGCCCTGAATAAAAGGCCAAAAATCAAGGGGTAGAGTAGCTGGCACCAAGGAAACCAAGGCATAGATTCCCATCTAAATCATGTAACCATGGCTCAGGGAGATTACTCTTTGACTAGAACCTTTAAGTGGCAAATTAAGGACTCAATTCCAGGTTCTCTGCCTCTAAATCTAATCTCCCTCCATTCCTCATTATTTAACATATGGCATTCTGATTGCTCTTTGCTTTTGTGTTCTTAAGGATCATTACCATTTGTATATCCCCAGCAGCTGTTTTCCATCTGTCCTTTGTACACTACATGTATGGTGATATTTCCTAACTGTGCTACTTTTCCGTGTGAGGTATATTCCTTTGATAAAAATCTACCTTAAAATTTGTTTTTTTCTTCTGGAATTCCAGACTTTTCAGGAAATCCAGGATGTAGTTTTGTTATATACACAGAAGCCACACTAACACACTCCCTCAATTTGTTAGGATGATAAAAAATGGTGTTAGTTTCCATAGAATCCTGTTAAGAATTAATGATAGCTATGAGATAATTTTTTTTCAATTTTTAATGGCATTTCATTATATCAGATAAAATTCACCAGAAATTGATTTTAAAAATTTCTAAGTATGAATTTTTTGGGGAAAATCTTTGTAAAGCTGCATTTTCAGTAGCACAATATGACACCAAAACTCATTAATATAAACATATGATGAACCAACTTAGATTTCCTGAAGGAGAGCACTCAATTGAATAAAAGACCTTGTGAAACACTGTAGAAATACTTTAGTATGGATGTTAGGCTGTTAACACTGCATTATTTTATTGTACAATATCATATATATATATGTATATATATATATATACATATATATATATATATATATATATATATATATTTGGAAGTTCTATATAAACACATTATATGCAAGCATCAAATATTACCCAAACAGAATTAGTCAATGTTTCTTTAATGTACCCCTAACCAAATTACTTTAAAAGGCAAATCACCAAAGTACTTGAAAATTGATTTTCTGTAAATTCATTTTTATTTCTTCTACTAAAAGTTGAACTCTCTAAAAGAGCATTCCCAGTTTGCTACAGTGAGTTAAGTTTTCAAAACAAAGAGCAGGCATCAATCAAAAAGGCCTCAAAACATTTGTAACTGTTGCCCTTGCTTTTCTGATTCTAAATCTCTCTCTCTCCTCATGAAATACATACAAATTTAAAAACTTTTCAAAACCTTTCAATATGGCTCACTCATTTGTTTCTTTGATCTGTATACATATTTTTAAATAACTTTTAATATACTGCCTGTTGTTTCTTCAGTTCTTCCCATAGTTATATATCACTGTACATGTAAGAGAATAATGTATTTATTTGCCATATATTGTTAAATCTTACTTTTAGTATGTTTGTGCATGTATGTACATATGTGATAATTAGGAATACATTTTCTTCCATGACAACTGATGCAACACAAAAAACCCCATGCAATTTGAATTGATTTCCATTAATCAGTTACTAGGAAACAAAGATATGATATTTCCTTCTAATAGTCTGTGTCCTTATTTTTTCCATTGCACTCAACAGCTAAAACTTGCCAAGATACAATGCTACTTTGCACCAAGCTCTGGTAGCTGCCACTAGACCTTTTATCTATATAAACAGGATCCCTGAAATTTGTTAGGACAACTGATTGAACTGTGCTTCATTATACTTTAGTAATGATATATGCCTTTAAAAATTCTAGCCACCCTATTTTTCCCTGGGATAACTTAAAAAACAACAACTCAATTACCTAAACTCCTTGCTTTTTCCTCTAGAATGGCAGGAAGATGCCAAATCTTTATATCTTTCATCTTATCAGACAATTCTTTTTTTCCTGTGTTGCTATGAAAGTATCAGAAGGCTTTTTGTAAGCAAAACATGGATTCTCTCACATGTTTCTTTCACAAACCATTGTTCTTCTCAAATTTTCTTAGGCTAGGAACTGATTAGTTTCAGATGCTTCCTATTATCTTAAATTTCCCTTCATTTACAACTTGAGATGCAGATTTTTCTAGCATTTCTGATGATGAAATGACTAAGGATACCTTCTTATTTACTACTGAGAAATTCTATCCATTTAAAAACCAGCATTTACAAATTAATTTGTTTTTCTTTTCCTTTTTGACTCATAGATTAAATATAATTACTTCCAGAATGTACCAGAAACACCACAGAACAGTATTAGAATAAGTAAATCTCTCTCTGAATAATTATCCCTACAGGTAGACTATGTTCCTTTTCAATTAACAGAAATTGTTAGAATTATTAAAGAGCAAAGTCTAAGAGAGCTAAAAATCAATGTGAGCACCGCATCTGGTGGCTGCTTTACAGATTGACATCATAACAATAACATCACAATAAGGGAAACTGTTATTGCTAATACAGGAAATTGTGTCCAATAAACATCAAGAAAACACAAAGTTGATTTTTTTTTTTACTATGCTATCTTCAGGTTTCATTATTTTATCTGTGGACTGGCATTGTTTGATAAGACATGTGACAAGATACTTCACAGAAATTCCAGTCTTATAATTTGAAGAACTCTTTAAATAAGAATTAGCTATATACTAAACCCACAATATCACCTTTGCTTGAAGAATTCTAGTGAGAAGAAAGTTGCTAAGTGTATGCAGAACATTTTACTTCTTTTCAATAGCTCTAATTATTAGGAGAGGCAGCTAGATGGCTCAATGCATCCGGCACTATAGGGATTTTAAGAGGACCTGAGGTCAAATTGAGTCTCAGACACTTACTAGCTGTGTGACTCTAAGCAAGTCATTTAACCTATGTTTATCTAATCCATTGAAGAAGGAAATGGCAAGCTATTTCACTATCTTTGCCAAGAAAACCTCATGGACATTATTAATATGCTATGGTCCACAAAGTAAAAAAGAATCAGATAGTGATTGAACAACAATTATTAGGAATTATTATTCACAGACTGCCAGGGGTAAAGCCAGGATGGCAGAGTAAAGCCAGGAAGCTGCTTAAGCTATCCAAGTTTCCTTCAAAAACCACATGAAGCAAGCCTCTGAATAGGCTCTCAGGGAAAGAAACCATTTTCCAGCTCAAGACAGGTTGGAAAAACTTAAAGAAAGGTCATTATTACTGGGATGAAAGTGGTGTTCAGCCCAACTCAGACAGAGACTGGGAAAGCCAATGGGAGCTTTTTAAACACAGGAGATCAGCAACTAATATCCTTAGTCCTGGCTCCTAGAGCCAACCTAGAGCAAACCAGTAGGGCAGTACCCAGTCCCTGCTCAGAAGGCAAATTCTGGGAAACAAAGCTTTTTTTCCTGGAAAGAGCAAATAAAACTACACCCCCTCCCCCGCAAACACAAGGGGCCTTTGTGCACAGAGCTGCCCAGGAAGCTTGGGATAGCATCACACTACCCCAGGAGCAGAGCTCAATGATAAAAGTTGAAAAAAAAAAGAGGAAATATCAAAGGAAAAGAAAAGAAACAGAAAATGAATTTGACTACAGAAAGATACTATAGTGACAGAGAAGACCACAACACCAACTCAGATGAGGACAAAATGTCCACAGAGGAAATCTTGAAGAATGGTATGAATTGGTCTCAAGCCCAAAGAAGCTTCTTGTAAGTGCTCATAACAGATTTTAAAAGGCACATAAGAGAGAAGAAAAAATGAGAAAATAAAAGAAAAGAGATATGCAAGAGAAAGTCAACAGTCTGGAAAAGGGAGGCAATTCCTTACAAAATATGATAGGCCAAATGCTAAAAAAGCCACTGAAGAAAACAACACCCTCAAAAGTAGAATTAACCAAATGGGAAAAGTTACAAAAGCTAACTGAAGAAAATCATGCATTAAAAAGTAGAGCAGGGTAAATGGAAGCCAATGACTCTATGAGACATCAAGAATCAATCAAATTATTTTAGTTTGAAAATGAAAAAAAATGGAAGAAAATGTAAAATATCTCATTGGAAGGGTAGCCATCCTGGAAAACAGATCCAAAAGAGATTAAAATTATTGGTCTACCTGAAGGCCATGACCAGAAAAAGGCCTGGGATAGAATCCTTCAAGAGATCATCAGAAAAACTGCCTGATATTCTAGAAACAGAAAGAGAAATAGTCATCAAAAGAATCCATCCAATCACCTTCATAAAGGGATCCCCATGAATCATTGTTGCAAAACTCCACACTATAATTTCAAGGAAAAATTTTTGCAAGCTGCCAGATAAAAACAATTTAAATATTAAAGACTAGCAGTCAGGATTACCCAGGATCTGGAAACTTCTACAATAAAGTATTGGAGGGCCTAGAGTACCATATTCTAGAACGCAAACAACCTGAGGTTACAACCATAATTAATTCTTGGTCATATTTCCAGGAGATGATAGATCTTCATTGAAATAAGAGATTTCAATCATTTCTATAGAAAAACTAGAACCAAACAGAAAATTCAAACTTCAAACACAGGACTCAAAAGAATCATAGAGAGGTAAACAAGGGAAGAAAATTATATATATATAATTTAAAGGTTAAATTGTTTACATCCATGGATGAAAAAATGATATCTGTAATGTTTAAGAACTATATCTGTTAATGGGGCAGACAAAGTGAGGTATCACCCAGAAGGGGTGGTTGTAAATGGACCCTGATTTAATGTTATCAAAGGAAAAGACTTTAAGGGGTGGAAAAAAGGACTATACCAGGATAAGAGTAAAGAGGAGATATAATGGGACAAATTAGATCACAAGAAGAGGCACAAAAGACCTGTTACAATTCAGGTAAAGAAGGGAGGGAGATAAGCATTGTCCAAAGATCGATCTCACCTGTCTTGGCTCAAAGAGGGAATAACTTAATCATTAAATTGAATTTATCTAACCCTATAAAGAAGTAGAACAAGAAAAAAGGAAAGAAAAGGGAGGGGTTGAATAGAAGAGAGGGCAGAAAAGGGGGGAAGAGAAGGGGAGGGTTTATAGAAGGGTTGGATCAAAAACAAAACAAAACCCCACTAAAGACAGGTGGAAACAGAGAATAAAAGTACATACAGGGGAGAAAATAAGATGAAGGGAAATACAGAGCTGATAATCATAGTTGTCACTATAAATGGGATGAACTCTCCCATAAAAGAAAAGCAAGGAGCAGAGTGAATTAAAAAACAGAATCCTATAATATGTTGTTTACAAGAAACACATTTGACACAAAGAGTCAAATACATACAGAATAAAAGGCTGGGGCAGAATTTGTTATGCTTCACCTGAAATAAAACAAAAAGAGGTAGCAATTCTGATCTCACATAAAGCATCTAATTAAAAGAGAAAAGGAAAATAAATTTTGATAAAAATAAACATGTTACAATGAAGTTGTAACAATAATAAATATGTATGCACCAAGTAGTAGAGCAGGCAAATTCCTGGACGAGATTTTAAATTAGTTACAGGAAGAAATAGACAGCAAAACTAGAAAAATTAATTGGAAACTAAATAATCTAAGCCTAACGAATGAATGGGTAAAACAACAAATCATAGACACAATTAATAGTATCATCCAAGAGAATGACAATAATGAAACAACATACCAAAATTTGTGGGATGCAACAAAAGTGGTTATTAGAGGAAATTTTATATGTATAGATGATTACTTGCATAAAATAGATAAAAAGAAAGTCAATAAATTGGGCTTATAACTTAGAAAGCTAGAAAAAAAAACAAATTAAAAATCCTCAATTAAATACGAACTTTGAAATTCTGAAAATAAAAGGGAAGATTAATAAATCTGAAAATAAGAAAACTATTGACATTACAAATAAAAGTAAGAGCTGATTTCATGAAAAAAACTAACAAAAATAGATAACCTTTAGTTAATTTGATTAGAAAAAGGAAAAAAGAAAGTCAAATTGTTAGTCTCAAAAATGAAAAGGGAGAACTTTGCACCAATGAAGAGGAAATTAGAGCAATAATTAGGAATCATTTTGCCCAACTATACGTTAATAAATATGATAATCAAAGTGAAATGAAGTAATATCTACAAAAATATAGATTGTCCAGGTTAACAGAAGAGGAAATAAATTATTTAAATAGTCCCATTTTAGAAAAAGAAATAGAACAAGCTATTAATCTACTCCTTAAGAAAAAAAATCTCCAGGGCCAGATGGTTTTACATGTGATTTGTACCAAATACTTAAAGAACAATTAATTCAAATACTATATAAACTATTTGAAAAATTAGGGAAAGGAGTCCTACCAAATTCTTTTTATGACACAGATATAGTGCTGATATCTAAACCAGGTAGGGTGAAAACAGAGAAAGAAAATTACAGACCAATATCCCTAAATGAATACTGATGCAAAAATCTTAAATAAAATATTAGCAAAAAGATTACAGAAAGTCTTCCCCAGAATAATACACCATAACCAAGTAGGATTTATACCAGGTATGCAGGGCTGGTTAAATATTAGGAAAACTATTGGCATAATTGACTATATCGATAACCAAACTAACAAAAATCATATGATTTTCTCAATAGATGCAGATAAAACATTTGATACAATATAAAATCCATTCCTATTAAAATATTAGAAAGTATAGAAACAAATTGACTTTTCCTTAAAATGATCAGTAGCATCTATTTAAAACCATCAGCAAGCTTCATATGTAATGAGAACAAACTAGAACCCTTCCCAAGAAGATCAGGGGTGCAAGAAGGTTGTACTTCTTATACTATATTCTCACTATAACTATTCAATATTGCATTAGAAATGTTAGTTTTGGCAATAAGAGAAGAAAAAGAGGTGAAAGGAATTAGAGTAGGTAATGAGGAAACCAAATTATCACTCTTTGCAGATGATATGATGGTACTCTTAGAGAATCCTAGAAAATAACCTAAAGAACTACTAGAAACAATCCACAATTTAGCAAAGTTGCAGGATACAAAATAAATCCATATAAATCATCAGCATTTTATATAATACCAACAAAGTCCAGCAGCAAGAGATACAAAGGGAAATTCTATTAAAAATAATTGTTGATAGTATAAAATATTTGGGGATATATCTGCCAAGGGAAAGTCAGGAACTATATGAACACAACTACAAAACATTTTTCACACAAATAAAATCATACTTAATCAGTTGGGAAAATATCAAGTGCTCATTGGTAGGCTGAGTAAATATAATAAAATTTACAATACTATCTAAATTAATCTACTTATTTAATACCATACCAATCAAATTCCCAAGAAATTGTTTTACGGACCTAGAAAAAATAGTAACAAAGTTCATCTGGAAGAACAAAAGGTCAAGAATTCCAAAGGAATTAATGAAAAAAAATGCCAGTGAAGGTGGCCCAGCTGTTGCCAGACCTAAAACTATATTATAAAGCAGAGTCATCAAAGCCATTTGGTACTGGCTAAAAAATAGAGTAGCTGATCAGTGGAATAGGTTAGGTTCACAGGACAAAATAATAATTATAACAATCTAGTGTTTGACAAGCTTTTGGGTAAGAATTCACTATTTGACAAAAACTGCTTGAAACATTGGGAATTAATATGGAATAAACTAGGCATTGACTCACAACTAATACCCTATACCAGGATAAGGTCAAAATTAGTTCATGATTTAGACACAAAGAGTTATATATTGTAAGCAAATTAGAAGAACATAGCATAGTTTAACTCTCAGATCTGTGGGGAAGGAAGGATTTTATGAACAAAGAAGAACTAGAACTCATAATTGAATACCAAATAGATAATTTTGATTATATTAAATTTAAAAGTTTTTGTACAAACAAAACTAATGCAGATAAGATTAGAATGGAAACAATAAATTGGGAAAACATTTTTACATTTAAGTGTTCTGATAAAGTTTTCATTCTAAAATATATAGAGAACTGACTCAAATTTATCAGAATTCAAGCCATTCTACAATTAATAAATAGTCAAAGGAGATAAACAGACAATTTTTAGATGAAGAAATGGAAACTATTTCTAGTCATATGAAAAGGTGCTTTAAATCAGTATTGATCAGATAAATGCAAATTAAGACAACTCTGAAATACTACTACACACCAGGTGGGTTAAGATGACTGGAAAAGATAATGATAAACATTGGAGAGGATGTGGGAAAACTGCGACACTAATACATTGTTGGTGGAATTGTGAATGGATCCAGCCATTCTTGAGAGGCATTAAGGTACTATGCTTTAAAAGTTATCAAACCGTTCATACCCTTTGATCCAGCAGTGTTTCTACTGGGCTTATATGCCAAAGAGATCTTAAAGGAGGGAAAGGGACTCTCACATTGCAAAAAATGTTTGTGACAACCCTTTTTTTGTAGTGGTACGAAACTGGAAATTGAGTGGATGCCCATTGGTTGGAAAATGTCTGAATAAGTTATGATATATGAATATTATAGAATATTATTGTTATATAAGAAATGATCAGCAGTTGATTTTAGAAAGGCCTGGAGAGACTTACATGAACTGATGCTAACTGAAATGAGCAGAACTGGGAGATCATTGTACATGGCAACAATAATACTATATGACTATCAATTCTGATGGACGTGACTCTTTCCAACAATGAGATGTTTGATGCCAGTTCCAATGATTTGTGATAAAGAGAGCCATCTAAACCCAAGGTGAGGACTGTGGGAACTATGGATCACAGCATAGAATTTTCACTCTTTTTGTTGTTGTTCACTTGCATTTTCTTTTCTTACTCATTTTCTTTCCTTTTTAATCTGATTTTTATTATGCAGCAAAATAATTGTATAAATATGTTTACATATATTGGACTTAACACATATTTTAATATGTATCACATATATTGTTTACTTGCTATCTAGGGGAAGGGGTGGGAGGGAGGAAGGGAAAATTTGGAACACAAGGTGGAGCATACAAATTCCTAGAGAAGATATTAAGACAGTTATAGCAAGAAATAGAGAGCAAAACTATATTAGTGGGAGATTTTCCCCTCTCTGAATCAGACAAATCTAGACACAAAATAAACAAAAAAGAAACTAGGGAGGTTAATAGGACTCTAGAAAATTTAGATATGATAGGCCTCTGGAGAAAAATGAATAGAGAAGAAAGGAAAACATCTTTTTCTCAGTAGTACATGGCACCTATACAAAAAGTGATGGGCATACAAACCTCACAATCTAATGCCTAAAGACAGAAATAGTAAAGTCTTCCTTTTCAGGCTATAATGAAACAATAAAGGGCCAGAGAAAGATAGACTAAAAACCAATTGAAAACTAAATAATTTAATTCTAAATAATTAGTGGGCCAAGCAAATCACAGAAAATATCCATAATTTTATCTAAGAAAATGATAATAATGGGAAAACATACCAAAATGTATGAGACACAGCCAAAGCAATTATTAGGGGAAATTTTATATCTTTAAATAGCTACGTGCACAAAATAGAGAAATAGGAAATCGAGGAATTGGGATACAACTAAAAAAGCTAGAAAAAAAAACAAATTTTAAAACCCTCAATTAAATATTAATTTAGATATTCTGAAACTCAAAGGATAGATTAATAAAAATGAAACTAAGAAAACTATTAATTAATTAAGCTAGAGTTGGTTTTATGAAAAAACACCAACAAAATAGATAAACCTTTGGTGAATTTGATTAAAAAATGAAAGAATAAAACCAAATCACCAGCACCAGAAATGAAAAGGGTAAACTTACCACTAATGAAAAATAAATCAAAGCTATAATTATTATAAAGCAGCAGTCAATAACTGGGCTATTTTGCCTAACTGTATGGCAGCAAGTCTGACAATCTAATCGAAATGGATGAATATTTACACAAATATAAATTGCTCATATTAGAAGAGGAAATAAACTATTTAAATAGTCCCATTTTAGAAAAGGAATTTAAACAAGCCATTAATGAACTCCCTAAGAAAAAAACTCTAAAACCAGATAGATCACAAGTGAATTCTACCAAACATTTAAAGTACAATTAATTGCAATACTATGGAAACTATTTGGAAAAATAAATAAAAAGGAGTCTTGTCAAATTCCTTCTATGATACATATATGGTATTGATACCTAAACCCATAAGGGCCAAAATAGTGAATGAAAATTGGTTCAATATCAGGAAAACTATCATCCAAATGGACCATATCAATAAGAACACTAACAGAATGACCATGTGAATAACAAAACGAACAAAAATCATATGATAAGCACAATAGATGCAAAAAAAAAAAAAAAAGCTTTTGACAAAAAACAGCACCCAATCCTATTCTGCCTAAATTGGTGTACTTGTTCAGTACCACACCAACCAAACTGCCAAAACATTATTTTAAAGAGCTAGAAAAAAAAAACAATAACAAAATTCATCTGTAAGAACAAAATGTCAAGAATACCAAGGGAATTAATAAAAATAAATACAAACAATGGTGGCTTAGCAGTACCAGATCTGAAACTATATTAAAGCAGCAGTCATCAAAATCATTGGTACTAACTAAGAAATAGAGTGGTGGCTCAGAAGAATAGATTATATGCACACAACACAATAATCAAGGTCTATAGCAATCTCGTATTTGATAAACTCCTAAAGTCCAGCTTCTGAGATAAGAATTCACTATTTCACAAAAATTGCTGTGGAAATTGCAAAATATATGTAAGACATTCTGCAAAGCACTATATCTCACACCTCAATGGGTTCATATTTTGGGCATAAAAGATAATACTATAAGCAAATTAGGAGAATAGGGGATAGTTTACATATAACATCTTTGGAAAAAGGAAGAATTTATGATTAAAGGAGAGCTAGAGAAAATTATGAAAGGTAAAATGGACAAGTTTTATTACATTAAATTAAAAAATTGCACAAACAAGACCAACAGAAACAACATTAAAAGGAAAATGCCATGCTGAGAAAAAAATCTTTACAGCCAGTATTTCTGATAAAGGTCTTATTTCTAAAATATATGAAGAACTTTGTCAGATTTATAAGAATTCAAGTCATTCTCTAATTGATAAAGGCTAAAAGTATATGAAACAGACAATTTTCAGATGATGAAATAAAAACCATTTATAGTTATAAAATAATGTTCTAAATCACTATTATTCAGATAAATGCAAATTAAAACAACTCTAAGATACCATTTCACACAACTCAGATTAGCTTAAATGACAGGAAAAGATAATGATAATTATGAATAATAATTGAAGCAGATGTGGAAAAATTGGATCACTAATGCACTATTGGTGAGGTTTAAAATGATGTAATCATTCTGGAGAGCAATTTGGAACTATGTGCAAGAGGTATAAAACTGTGCATACCCTCTGACCCAGAAGTACTATTACTGGTTCTGTGTTCCAAGGAAATCATAAAGGAGGGGAAAGGATTCACATGTGCAAAAATATTTGTAGCAGCTCTTTCTGTGGTAGCAAAGAATTGGAAAATAAGTAGATGTCCATCAATTGGGGAATAGCTGGACAAGTCATAGTATATGAAGGCAATGGAATATCACTGTTCTATAAAAAATGATGAACAAGCTGATTTTAGAAAGACCTGGAAAGATTTACATGAATTGATGCTAAGTGAAACAACCAGGACCAGGAGTATATTGTATACAATAACAGAAATAAAATGTGATGATCACCTATGAAAGACTTGGTTCTTTTCAGTGGTGCAGAGATTTACAGCAATCCAAATAGCCTTTGGTTGGAAAATGCCATCTTCATCCAGAAAAGGAACTATGGAGATTGAATGCAAATAAATACATGCTATGTTCACTTCGTATTTTTTCCTCTCGCCTGTAGTTTTTCTCTTGTTCTGATTTTTTCTCTATGATTCATAAAACAATGTGTATTAAAAACAAATAAAGACAGAATTATAACTCACATCTAAATATTTCATTACCCTTAAGTCTTTCCTCTATGATCAAGCAACAAAATTCTTTAACCCTTCTCCCTCCCCATAAAACAAAAAATTCAGGAATATGTGATCCTCTGCCTTTTCTTCTTCTCTTAGATGAACATATTTACTACATTGTTTTATTGTAATGTTCTTACCTTAAGTCTTAAGGTTCTGTGGCATGTTCTGTGGCATCCTCAAATATTTTCTCATTTATTAATGGATATGAGATTTAGCACTGAACTCTGTATTCCAAGTGTAACTAGCTGGGTACAGGGGAATCAATACTTTTCCTTTATCCGTATGCTACATATTTCTTAATGCAGCTTAAATCACATTGGCTTACTTGATTCCTAAGCTGATATAAAAGTAAAATTAGAACCCTGCCTACTTATATATGAATGAATTCAAAATTAAAAACAAAACAAACCAGGTCATTATTCTTTGCCAGTGCTTGCCATTACATGATTGATGGCCACACAGCTTCCCATAGTAAGAAAATTATACTGGTCCCATTGTGGGAGTTGGCTGGCAGGAGGGGAGGACGGGGAGAGAGGAAGCTTTTAAATGTTTAATGGTGCTACTAGACAATTTTCAATTTATGGGAGGGCTAAGTAATCTGAAGGTATGGTTTGAAAAATTCAAAATCTATAAGAAACTATATCACTCCTCTTAGCTTTAAGTGTTATATGTTGGAAATCCTACTTACACTTACAAAATAATTAATTCATGCTCTCAATTGATTCCTCTGAATGAGTGGCAAACTTAAAGAAGTCCTTTTCTCCTAGACTTACATAATTTCTAAATAGAGTCAGATATGGAACTATTCAGGATGACTTTTTCAAATGATTTAATGTTCAGCTTAACCTCTGGTGTAAGCATGAAAAATTTCTAAAATTCATCAAATTCACTTTGTCCTGAATTTATTAAAGTTAAACTTGATTTGTAAGTATTATGCCCAATTGTATAGATTTGTTAACAACTTCTACAATTTCTCTCATTCTGAGTTACTTTAAAGAAAATACAACTGTAACTTTAAATGCTCATCCCAAGGTGAATGTTCATAGAACACAGACTTTTTTATTCAAGCACCTCCTCTCTCTTCCTCACCTACATATTCACTGTCTTCAACCCACTATTTTATTCCACCTACACACCCATTCATTCAACAATTTAGACACATCCAACAAAATCATGCACTTTCACACAGCTACCCACACTTTATTTGCCTTCACACACTGTCTCTTTTTCTCACCCATTCACTGTAATGTCTTACTCACCAATCCATGTACTTGTCATTACATTTTCCCTGTCTTCTTGTTTATCTTTCCCCATAATTCCTCACTAGTCTCTCCTTTTTTATCCCTATTCTTTTTGCTTTTCATCTCCCTTTCCTGTTTTTTTCTTATCAAGTTTTTTTTTTTGTTGTTGTTGTTTGACTTCTCTATTACCTTAGCAATAACTAATGTTGTATAAGACTTTTACTTTCCAAAAATGCTTTTTTTTCCCATTATTTCATGTGGGAAATTTACAAGAGGGAATGCCAACTGATGCCTCTAACAGGAAGGAAAATTTAACTAAGTGGTGAATTGTTTTTACTTAATTTTTCTATTTACAATGCTGTATAATAAAACAAAAGTCCCCTTCTTGATTATATTATTTGCAGTATATACATGTTATTTAAATTAATAAATTTTGCTTCCTAAATGGAAGTATACTTGTCAAAATATGTTCATGTGATAAAAGTTCTGATCAAGGAAGATTTTGGGGGGAACAAGAGAAATGCCTGACTATTGGGATTAAGCAACTTGCCTGGGAGCACAAAGCTAGTTACATATTAGATGTTTGAGGCCAGATTTGAACTCAGGTCCTCTGGAATCCAGGCCCAATGCTCTATCCACTGCACCACCTAACAAGGCAGTAGATCTTAACTAAATGAATGAAGAGAAGTCTTAAGCATTGAAGTTTATACAAATTTACAATTAATGAACTCTACAATTTGTGTAAAACAGTTGTTGGGTTCAATAGAAAAAATAGGTAGAAGAATCCCTCTTCCTTTCCATGTATATCCCTTCTAAGTCTTTTTTTGCATTTCTTGTTACCTAAATTATATCCTGTCCTTCACCATCTTATTTAGTATTACATAAAACATACACAAATTTTCACTATATTGGGAAAAGAAATTACTCAACTCTGTTATCCCATCTATTATTCTATTTCTTTTCTGTTTCGATATAAAATTTATTAAATGAGTGTTTTTAGTAATTTACCTCTATTTTCTTTCACATTCTATGCTTACTTCTCTTCTTAGTTATTTATCTCTATTTTCTTTCATATTATATGCTCACTCTGAATATATTGAGATCAGTTATCTGTATCATCCATGCTATGGAAATTGTTTTCTTCAAAATAATTAACAGATTCCTAATGGCCTGTTTTCTATCTCCATTCTCATTGATTCTTTGTAGCACCAGCCTGATAATCATATTTCTTCCTCTTAGACTATTCTTTTGACTCTGCTTTCCTGGTTCTCTATTTATGATAACCCCCTGTCTCTACAATGATTTCTCTTCTGCTTATATCAGTAACTCTTAGCTTGAGGTATATTAAAATGTTTTTTTTTAATTTTGATAAATATTACAAAACAATCAATTTACTTTGTAATCTTGTATGTTTTATTGGACACATTTAATAATCTTATTCTGAGCAGCAGTGCATAGGATTCAGTAGATTGTCAAAGCAGTCAATGACATATGAATATGTAAAGAACCTCTTCATTACAATCTCCAGAACATGCTCCTGTGTGTGCTTTCTCTGTCACACAAACATACACGTGCACACACAGAGACGTTTATTTTTTCATATTTTCACCTTTACACAAATCCCTGAAATTTATTTCTTATCTCTTAAAAGCTCACCTCAAATTTACAATTTTCCAATGGACATTTTCATTTAGATAACTTACTATAATCTCCAACAATATATATGGATATGTGTGTGTATAATATAAAATTAAGCTTATCATCTACTACCTCCCTCTTCAAAAACAAAAATGAAATATCCCCATGACACAATATACCAAAAACCCCTCTACTGATATCTCTATTTGCTATTAATGATATTCTCTCAGTCATTCAGACTTAAAACCTCAGAGTAAAATGAAATCTTTCTTGTTGGGTCATTTTAATCATGTCTGATTCTTCATGGTCTCATTTGAGGTTTTCTTAGAAAAGATAGTGAAGAGGAACTGAGGCAAACAGGGTTAAGTGACTTGCATAGGGTGACAGAGTTAGCAAGTGTCTGAGACTGAGTTTGAACTTGGATCCTTCCTGAATCCAGGGCCCATTCTTTATTTACTACATTACCTAGCTACCCTCTCCCTTACTTGCTAAATCCAATTAATCATTAAATTCTAATTATTTCTTAATTATGTCCCTGTCACCTATCTCTTTCTACTTTTACTTTCACTTGCATAATTCAAGATTTCTTGATTGGATGGAATAGTCAAAAACGCCTCTTAACTAGTGGTACTCTGACTTCCAGGACAAGTTTTCCTATTCATTCTATATAATGTCTCTGATTTTATTTCTAAAATAAATGAATAATTTTTATTTTATTAATTTATTAATGTTAATAATAATTAAAGACCTTAGTTTGTCATTCAGAACTTTCTACATCTTTTGTATTTTCTTACACACCATTCTCATTGAGACATGATGTGCTCTAGACACATTAGACTGTTCCTGATCTCAAACTTTTCTTTAGATTCCAGACTTTTCTGTACATAGCACTTTATGTCTAGAATTAATTTCTTCTATCATATTTCTAATTTAACAAAAATTTATTTGTATTGTTTCTATATTTCCAAATCCAGCTTAGAAATGTTATCTCCTTCCTTGAATCTTTCAAATTATTCCATTTGAATTGATAAATTAGGAATATAGGATCATCTTCACTGTATTCATGTGTATAACATATACAAATATATATTATTCTTATTGTATCATAGACGTATTTAAGATAGATACAGAGATGCATGTATCTAAGTCTATCATTATACTATATTGCATACGTGTGTATGTATATGTGTGTGTGTGTGTGTTTCCTTATCCATAAATCTACAAAAATAGAAAGAACATGTTTATACTCTACTTTGTTGACTCTACCAGATTCCTATTTCATTTGCCTTTTGGTGTGACCATAGATTCTCAAAGTATACACTATAAGATTTCAAATTGGAGAGGACAGTGTAAGGAGGATTAGATGTGAGGTGATTAAAAATATTAAACACTACATAGAAGTCAAGGATAAGGCTAAAGAAAAGATCATTATATATGATAATTTAGAAATAGTTGGTAATTGACTTCTGGACAAGAGGCTAGAGAAGACACATACACATCTACTTAATCTCCATCTTTGCTCTCAGAATTTATTTCATGACAAGCCTTAGAATTAGTGCTTGACTAAAAAAAAAACCTACAAATAATTACCAACAGAGGACATCCTTGAAATTCGCCAGAAAAGGTCTGTTTTTGCTTGAGGGTGGGGACAGTTAGACTTGGCACAGGCTGAGGGCAAGCAGTGGCAGCGAGAACACGACAGGCAGCTCATACTGAGCAGACTGGAGAGGAGTAGGGTGTGATCTCAGCCATTTCTGCAGAAAGAACTTTACCACAGTGGGCTATTTTGCCTTGGCAGCAAGCCAGTAGACCAGCAGAGAAGCTGTAAACTCAGGAGGTAAAGACTATAACCCCAAAAAGCCAGGGTCTTTTGGGACCTGACCACACCCATCCAGAGTGTCTCAGCACACTCTCAGCATCTCAGAATCTCAGAGCACAGACGCAGTGCAGCCATTGCTGTCCTGCTAATGCCTCACTGCCTGCCCCCCACAATCTGTAGAGGAAGCTTGGTAATACCATCCAGCCCACCTCTCCCCCCCAAAAAAAAAGCAGACTGCATTTGGTTTTTTTGCTAGTTTGTCTTCTTTGATTCTTCTCTGACAAAATGAGCAAAAAATTTAAATTGAATCTAACTATTGATAGCTTCTATATGGATAGAGAGCAGACTTTAAACCCTGAGGAGACTAATAACAGACTGTCTCCAGATGAATCCCGGAAAGGGGATATGATCTGGTTTTCAATACACAAGACTCTCATAAAAGAAATTAAAAAGGCTCTCACAAGAGAGCTAGAAGAAAAATGGGAAAAGGAAAGGGAAGCTTGGAAAGAGAGTCTGGATAAGTCATGCCACTCATTTAAATACAGAATGGATAAAGAAATCAAATCCTTGAAAAACAGAATTAGTGAATTGGAAAAAGAAAATAGCTCTCTAAAAAATAAAATAGACAAAATGGAAAAAAATTCCATAGAACAAAATAACTCACTTAAAAACTCAATTAGACAATTAGAAAAAGATACAAAAAAGTGAGTGAAGAAAACACTTCATTGAAAATCAGAATCAAATAAATGGAATTGAATGACTCGAGGAGACACCAAGAATCAGTCAAGCAAAACCAAAAAATGAAACAATGGAAAAAAAGTCCAATAACTTTTTGGGAAAACAACAGGCCTGGAAAATAAATCTAGGAGAGACAATCTGAGAATTATTGGATTCCCTGAAAAATATGATGAAAAAAAAGAGTCTGGACACTATTTTCCAGGAAATTATTTAAAGAGAACTGCCCAGATGTAATAAAATCAGAAGGTAAAATAGCCATTGACAGAATTCATCAGTCACCTACTGAAAGGGATCCTAAAATCAAAACTCAAAGTATATATATAAATATAGTGACCAAATTCCAGAACTATCAGATGAAGGAAAAAATACTGCAAGCAGCTAGAAAAAATCAATTCAAATATAGAGGAACACAATAAGGATTACTCAGGATCGAGCAGCATCCACATTAAAGGATCGAAGGGCCTGAAATATGATATTCCAAAAGGCTAAGGAACTTGGTATGCAGCCAAAATTAACTTACCCAGCCAAAATGAGCATTTTTTTCTAGGGAAGAAGATGGACATTCAATGAAATAAGTGAATTTCATCTATTTTTGATGAAAAAACAGGAACTAAACAAAAAGTTTGATCTGCAAATATAGAACTCAAGAGAAACCTAAAAAGGTAAAAAGAAATCTTGGGCACTATATTTCTGCTGTAAAGATATATAAAGAACACATGTATACTTTGTTCTAGAAACTAGAGGTGGAAAGGAAATTATACTCAGAAAAGGGTAAAGTGGAAGTACTGCATCTCACAAGGAGACAAAGGAAACCTATTATATCTAAAAGAAAGAATGGAAGGGGATGAACATAGTATGTACCTTACTGCCATCAGAGTTGGCATAAAGAGAAAAATATTAGACATATTCAATTTATGGTGAAACTTCTCCTACCTCATTGAAAAGTGGGAGGGAAAAGGGAAAAGAAAAGGAGTAAGCTAAGTGGAAGGGAATACAGAAATTGTGAGGAAAAGGGGTAAGATAGGGGGAGAAACTCTAAGATCGGGGGAGGGATACTAAAAAGGGAGGGCTGTGAGAAGCAAGTGGTGCTCACAAGTTTAATACTGGGGAGGGGGTAAGGGGAAAGGAAAGGAGAAAAGCATAAACAGGCGTTAACAAGATGGCAAGTAATAAAGAATTGGTCATTTTAACCATAAATGTGAATGGGGTAAACTCCCCCATAAAGAAGAAGAGGTTAGCAGAATGGATTAAAAGCCAGAATCCTACAATATGTTGTTTACAGGAAACATATCTGAAGCAGGGAGATAAATACAGAGTAAAGATAAAAGGTTGGAGCAGAATCTACTATGCTTCAGGTGATGTTAAAAAAAAAAAAATCAGGGGTAGCCATCCTCATCTCAGATCAAGCAAAAGCAAAAATTGATCTAATTAAAAGAGATAAGGAAGGGCCCCATATCTTGCTAAAGGGTAGCATAGATAATGAAGCAATATCAATATTAAACATTTATGCACCAAGTGGTGTAGTATCTAAATTCTTAAAAGAGAAATTAAGAGAGCTGCAAGAAGAAATAGACAGAAAAACTATAATACTGGAAGATCTCAAACTTTTACGCCCTCAGAATTAGATAAATCAAACCACAAAATAAATAAGAAAGAAGTCAAAGAGGTAAATAGAATATTAGAAAAGTTATGTATGATAGACCTTTGGAGAAAACTGAATGGAGACAGAAAGGAGTACACTTTCTTCTCAGCAGTTCATGGAACCTATACAAAAAAATGAACATATATTAGGACATAAAAACCTCAAACTCAAATGCAGTAAGGCAGAAATAGTAAATGCATCCTTTTCAGATCATAATTCAATGAAAATTACATTCAAAAAAAAAATCCAGGGGGGAAAATAGACCAAAAATAATTGGAAACTAAATAATCTCATACTAAAGAATGATTGGGTGAAACAGCAAATCATAGACATAATTAATAACTTCACCCAAGAAAATGACAGTAATGAGATGTCCTACCAAAATGTGTGGGATGCAGCCAAAGTGGTAATGAGAGGAAATTTCATATCTCTAGATGCCTACTTGCATAAAATAGAGAAAGAGAAAGTCAATGAATTAGGCTTGCAACTAAAAATGTTAAAAAGGAACAAATTAAAAACCTCCAGTCAAACACTAAACTTGAAATTCTAAAAATAAAAGGAGAGATCAATAAAATTGAAAGTAAAAAAATTGAATTAATCAATAAATCTAAGAGTTGGTTTTATGAAAAACCAAAAAAATAGACAAACCCTTAGTAAATCTGACTTAAAAAAGGAAAGAAGAAAATCAAATTGTTAGTCTTAAAAATGAAAAGGGAGGACTCGCCACTAATGAAGAAGAAATTAGAGCAATAATTAGGAGTTAGTTTGCCCAACTTTATGCTAATAAATTTGATAACTTAAATGAAATGGAAGAATACCTTAAAAAATATAGCTTGCCCAGATTAACAGAGGAAGAAGTAAATTGGCTAAACAGTCCCATTTTAGAAAAGAAATAGAACAAGCTATTAACCAACTCCCTAAGAAAAAATCCCAGGAGCAGATGGATTTACATGTGAATTCTACCAAATATTTAAAGAACAATTAACTCCAATGCTATAAACTATTTGAAAAAATAGGGATTGAAGGAGTCCTACTAAATTCCTTTTATGACACAGACATGGTACGGATACCTAAACCAGGTAGGTTTTGAAAACAGAGAAAGAAAATTATAGACTAATCTCCCTAATGAATATTGATACTAAAATCTTAAATAAGATATTAGCAAAAATATTACAGAAAATTATCCTCAGGATTATACACTATGACCAAGTAGGATTTATACCAGGAATGCAGGACTGGTTCAATATTAGGAAAACTATTAGCATAATTGACTATATCAATAACCAAATTAACAAAAACCATATGATCATCTCAATAGATGCAGAAAAAACATTTGATAAATTCCAACATCCATTCCTAATAAAAACACTTGAGAGGATAGGAATAAATGGGCTTTTCCTTAAAATAGTCAGGAGCATATATTTAAAACCATCAGTAAGCATCATATGTAATGGGGAAAAACTGGAACTTTTCCCAGTAAGATCAGTAGTGCAACAAGGTTGCCCACTATCACCATTATTATTCAATATTGTATTAGAAATGCTAGCTTCAGCAATAAGAGTTGAGAAAGAGATTAAAGGAATTAGAGTAGGTAATGAGGAAACCAAACTATTACTCTTTGCAGATGATATGATGGTATACTTAGAGAATCCAGAGATTCTACTAAAAAGCTATTAGAAATAATTCATAACTTTAGCAAAGTTTCAGGATTCAAAATAAATCCCCATAAATCCTCAGCATTTTTATACCTCACCAACAAAATCCAACTGCATGAGATACAAAGAGAAATTCTATTCAAAATAACTGTCGATAGCATAAAATATTTGGGAATCTATCTACCAAAGGAAAGTCAGGAATTATATGAGCAAAATTACAAAACACTTTCTACACAAATAAAGTCAGATTTAAATAATTGCAAAAATATTAAGTGTTCTTGTATAGGTCGAGCGAATATAATAAAGATGACAATATTTCCTAAACTAATCTATTTATTTAGTGTTATACCAATAAGACTCCCAAGAAATTATTTTAATGACCTAGAAAAAATAACAACAAAATTCATATGGAAGAACAAAAGGTCAAGAATTTCAAGGGAATTAATGAAAAAAAAATTAAATGAATGGCCTAGCTGTACCCGATCTAAAACTGTATTATAAAGCAGCAATAACCAAAACCATTTGGTATTGGCTAAGAAATAGATTAGTTGATCAGTAGAACAGTTTAGGTTCATAAGACAAAATAGTCAATAACTATAGCAATCTAGTGTTTGACAAACCCAAAGATCCCAACTTTCGGATAAGAATTCATTATTTGACAAAAACTGCTGGAAAAACTGGAAATTAGTATGGCAGACATTAGGCATGGACCCACCCTTAACACCATATACCAAGATAAGATCAAAATGGGTCCATGAATTAGGCATAAAGAATGAGATCATAAATAAGTTAGAGGAACATAGGATAGTTTACCTCTCAGACTGGTGGAGGAGAAAGGAATTTGTGACCAAAGAAGGACTAGAGATCATTATTGATCACAAAATAGAAAATTTTGATTACATCAAATTAAAAAGCCTTTGTACAAACAAAACTAATGCAAACAAAATTAGAAGGGAATCAGCAAACTGGGAAAACATTTTTACAGTTAAAGGTTCTTTTTTTTTTTTTTTAATTTAACAGCCTTTTATTTACAGGATATATGCATGGGTAACTTTACAGCATTAACAATTGCCAAACCTCTTGTTCCAATTTTTTACCTCTTACCCCCCCACCCCCTCCCCTAGATGGCAGGATGACCAGTAGATGTTAAATATATTAAAATATAAGTTAGATACACAATAAGTATACATGACCAAAACGTTATTTTGCTGTACAAAAAGAATCAGACTCTGAAATATTGTACAATTAGCTTGTGAAGGAAATCAAAAATGCAGGTGTGCATAAATATAGGGATTGGCAATTCAATGTAATGGTTTTTAGTCATCTCCCAGAGTTCTTTTTCTGGGCATAGCTGGCTCAGTTCATTACTGCTCCATTGGAAATGATTTGGTTGATCTCGTAGCTGAGGATGGCCTGGTCCATCAGAACTGGTCATCATATAGTATTGTTGTTGAAGTATATAATGATCTCCTGGTCCTGCTCATTTCACTCAGCATCAGTTCATGTAAGTCTCTCCAGGCCTTTCTGAAATCATCCTGTTGGTCATTTCTTACAGAACAGTAATATTCCATAATATTCATATACCACAATTTATTTAGCCATTCTCCAACTGATGGACATCCATTCAGTTTCCAGTTTTTAGCCACTACAAAAAGGGCTGCCACAAACATTCGTGCACATACAGGTCCCTTTCCCTTCTTTATAATCTCTTTGGGATATAATCCCAGTAGTAACACTGCTGGATCAAAGGGTATGCACAGTTTGATAACTTTTTGAGCATAGTTCCAAACTACTCTCCAAAATGGTTGGATTTGTTCACAACTCCACCAACAATCCATCAATGTCCCAGTTTTCCCGCATCCCCTCCAACAATCATCATTATTTTTTCCTGTCATCTTAGCCAATCTGACAGGTGTGTAGTGGTATCTTAGAGTTGTCTTAATTTGCATTTCTCTGATTAATAATGACTTGGAGCATCTTTTCATATGACTAGAAATAGTCTGAGACTCTGAGATATCACTACATACCTGTCAGATTGGCTAAGATGACAGGAAAAAATAATGATGGATGTTGGAGGGGTTGCAGGAAAACTGGGATATTGATGTAGTTGTGAACAAATCCAACCATTCTGGAGAGCAATCTGGAATTATGCCCAAAAAGTTATCAAATTGTGCATACCCTTTGGTCCACAGTGCTACTACTGGGCTTATATCCCAAAATGATACTAAAGAAGGGAAAGGGACCTGTATATGCCAAAATATTAGTAGCAGCCCTTTTTGTGGTGGCTAGAAACTGGAAAATGAATGTATGCCTATCAATTGGAGAATGGTTGGGTAAATTGTGGTATATGAATGTTATGGAATATTATTGTTCTGTAAGAAATGACCACCAGGATGGATACAGAGAGTCTTGGAGAGACTTACATGAACTGATGCTGAGTCAAATGAGCAGAACCAGGAAATCATTATACACTTCAACAACAATACTGTATTGTAGGATGTATTCTGATGGAAATGAATATCTTTGACAAAGAGAAGATCCAATTCAGTTCCAATTGATCAATGATGGACAGAATCAGTTATACCCAGAGAAGGAACACTGGAAAATGAGTGTAAACTGTTTGCATTTTTGTTTTTCTTCCTGGTTATTTTTACCTTCTGAATCAAATTCTTCCTGTGCAATAAGAGAACTCTTTGGTTCTGCACACATATATTGTATCTAGGATATACTATAACATATTTAACATGTATAAGACTGCTTGCCATCTAGGGGAGGGGGTGGAGGGAGTAAAGGGAAAAATCAGAACAGAAGTGAGTGTAAGGGATAATGTTGTAAAAAAATTACCCATGCATATGTACCGTCAATAAAAAGTTATAATTATTTTTAAAAAAAGAAATAGTTGGTAATTTTAGAAAGAACAGTTTCAGTTGAATGATGAGAATGGAAGCAAGACTGAATCAAAGGAGAGCAAAGAAAATGGATTCATTGATTGTAGACAGCTTTCTCAAAGAGTTTGATCATGAAAAGGAAATGACACATAAGTTGACAGATACTTGGAATGGTCAGATAAAATAAATTTTTAAGGATAGAAGGCATGAGAGTATGTTTCCAGATAGCAGAGGAGTAGCCAATATAAATGAAGAGAATGAAGATTAGTGAGAGTGGGGAAAAAAGTGAAGGCAATCTACTGCAGAAAACTAGACATTATAGGGTCAAAGTTACAAATAAAGCCATTTCCCTTGGCAAGGAAAATGGCTCCCTCTTCATTAATTATCCATAAAATTTCCTCACAGAATACATATAAATTAGAAAACACATATTAATAGTTTGGCCAGATAAACAGAAAGGGAAATATAATACTTAAATAGTCCTATTTTAGAAAAAGAAATTGTTAACATGTATAGGACTGCTTGCCATGTAGGGGAAGGGGTGGAGGGAGGGAGGAGAAAAGTCGAACAGAAGTGAATGCAAGGGATAATGTAAAAAAAAATTACCCAGGCATGGGTTCTTTCAATTAAAAAGTTATAATTATTTAAAAAAAGAAATTGAACAAATCAACAATGAATTCCCTGAGAAAACATCTCCAGGGCAAGATGAATTTGCCAAATATTACAAGAACAATAAATTTCTATACTATGTAAACTATTTGGAAAAATAGGTAAAGAAGGAATACAGTCAAATTCCTTCTATGACCCAAATATGGCACTGATACCTAATCAGAAAAACAAAATTATAGACTGATTCCCCTAATGAATATTGATGCAAAAATCTTAAATAAAATATTAATAAAGAGATTACAGCAACTAGGGCTGATTTAATATCAGGAAAACTACCAGCATAATTGACGATATCAGTAACAAAACTATCAGAAATCTTGTGATTGTCTCTGGAGATATAGAAAAAGCCTTTGTCAAAATACAATATTCATTCCTAATAAAAACACTAGAGATCACAAGAATAACTGGAGAGTTACTTAAAATGATAAGTAGCATCTATCTATAATCATCAGCAAGCATTATATGTAATGCACATAAATTACAAGCATTCCCAGTAAGGTCAGAAGTGAAACAAGGATGCCCATTATCATCATTAATATTCACTATTGCATTAGAAATGTTAGCAATAGTAATAAGAGAAGAAAAAGAAATTAAATGAATTAGAGTGGGCAATAAGGAAACAAAAAACATCACTCTTTGCAGGTAAATCCTAGGCATTTCTACATATTATCAAAAAAAGCCTAGCAGCAAGAATTAGAAAGACAAATCCCATTTATTATAACTGTTGACAATATAAAATATTTGGGAGTCTATCTGCCAAGATAAAGCCAGGAACTTTATGTATACAATTACAAAAAACACAAATAAAGTAACATCTAAACAAATGGAAGAATATCAATTGCTAATGGGTAAACCAAGCTAATATAATGAAAATGACAATTCTACCTAAATTAATCTCCTTATTCAGTGTCATACTAATCAAACTGCCAAAAATTACTTTAGAGAGCTACAAAAAAATAAACAAATTTCATCTGAAAGAACAAAATATCAAGAATTTCAAGGGAATTAATTTTTAAAAATGCAAAGACAGATGCTTTAGCCATACCAGATCTAAAACTACATTATATAGCAGCAGTCATTAAAACTATTTATTACTGCCTAAAAATACAGTAGTGGATTAGTGGGATAGGTTAGGTAAACAAGACACAGTAGTCAATGCTATAATAATCTAATATTTGATAAATCAAAAGACTCCAACTTCTGGGATAAGAACTCTATTTGAGAAAAATTGCTGGTAAAATTGAAAAATAGGCATTGACCAACATTCAATACCCTATACCAAGATAAGGCCAAAATGGATTCATGATTTAGATATGAAGGATAACATTATAAACAAATTAGGAGGGAGGCAGAGCCAAGATGGCAGAGAGGACATGCTTCTTTCTGACCTTCTCCCACAACCCTCACACTAATTACCAAATCCAGCCTCTGGACTGGCAGAATCCACAAATATTGGGAGTGTAACAAATTATCAGCAGAAGATAATTTTGAAGATCCCCAGAAAATGTCTGTTTCAATTGAGCATGGAGGGAAGCGGGCAAAGTGCAAACATGCTGAGCAAAAACTCTGGGGAGTGCAGGCAATGCAGAGTCCCAGGGCAGTGTGTGGAGAATCTTAGGGGAGGAATCTACAGCAGTGTTGGCTACTCTGCCATTGTTACGAGCTAATAGATCAGTTGAAGAGTTATAAAACATCCAACAAAAACACAAAAGGTAAATAGTGAACCATAAAATGCCAGAATTTCATGGGACCTGACCACGCCCACCCAGCATTGGTAGTGAGTCAGCACTAACTCAACATAGCCACTGCTGCTTGTAGAGGAAGTTTGGACAAACCTCCCTTGCCCTAAAAACAAATCTCAACTTTTAAAAAAATGAATAAAAAAGAACTCTGACCATAGATAGTTTTTATGATGAAAAAGAAGAACAGATTTCAAACCCTGAGGAGACTAAAAGCAAATTCTCTCCAGATGAAGCCCCAGAAGGTGATATAAATTGGTCCCCATCACACAAGGCTCTCTTAGAAGAAATTAAAAAGGATCTTAAAAGAGAGCTAGAAGAAAAATGGGGAAAGGAAATAAAAAGTTTGTAAGAGGGTTTGGAAAAGGCAGCACAGAAATTATCTGAAGAAAATTCACTACAAAATAAGAGAGTGAAATGGAAAAAGTAGGAGAGCAGATCTTTGAAGATCTTTGAAGAAGGGAGGACTTTATGGCCCAAGAAGAACTAGAGAACATCATTAAAAGCAAAATTGATAATTTTGATTGCATTAAATTAAGGTTTTGCAGAAATAAAACCAAGGCAGTCAAGATTAGAAGGGAAGCAACAATTTGGGAAACAATTTTTACAACCAACGTTTTTGATAAAGGTCTCATTTCTAAAATATAAAGAGAGCTGAGCCAAATTTATAAGAATACAAGTCATTCTCCAATTGAGAAATGATCAAATGATATGAACAGAAAATTTTCAGATGAAGAAATAAAAGCCATCTATAGTCATATGAAAAAATACTCTAAGTCATTATTGATTAGAAAAAATGCAAATTAAAACAATTCTGAGGTACTGATATACACCTTCCAGATTGGCTAAAATAACAGGAAAATATAATGATAAATGTCAGAGGGAATGTGGCAAAACTGAGTCACTAATACATTGTTGGTGGAATTGTGAACTGATCCAACCATTCTGGAGAATAACTTGGAATTGTGTCCAAAGAACAATGAAACTGTGCACTTTGATTCAGCAGTGTCTCTACTAGGTCTATAACCCAAAGAGATCATGAGGCAAAAAGACCCACATATGCAAAAATATTTGTAGCAGTTCTTTTTGCAGTGGCAAAGAACTAGAAATTGAGTGTATGCCTATTGATTGCAGAAGGGCTGAATAAATTATTGTATGTGAATATAATGGAATATTATTGTTCCATAGGAAGCAATCAGCAAGAAAGGCTTAGAGAGACTAATATGAACTGATGCTGAGTGGAGCAAGCAGAACTAAGAGAACATTGTACAAAGTAACAATAACATTATGTGATGATCAGCTATGATAGACTTGGGTTTCTCAATAATGGAGTGATTCAAGGCAATTCTAATAAAATTGGGATGGAAAATATTAGTGTCTAGAGAGAGAACTATGGAGACTGAGATTGCATCAAAGCATAGTATTTTCATTTTTGTTTGTTTTTCCTTTCTATTTTTCCCCTTTTGGTTTGATTTTTCTTACAAAACATGGCAAATGTGGAAATATGTTTAATAGAATTGCACATATTTAACTTATGTCAGGTTACTTGCTGTCTTAGAGAAGTAAACAAGTGAGGGAGAGAGAAAAAATTGGAACAAAAAGTCTTATAAAAATGAATGTTGAAAATTATCTTTACATGTATTTGGAAAATAAATACTACTGAAAAATTTTAAAACACCTTAATATTATCTATATTGTAGAATATTTATTTTGCTAAGTATTTCTCAGCTACATTGTAATCTGGTTTGTTCTGCAGTTTGGAAAGTTGTGAGTAATGAGTTTAACACATCTGATATGGTTTACCAAGGGATCTAGACAAGAAACTTGAAAATGAAACACTTATATTTGATGGCACAATCAAGAGTATTCCTACTAGTGTGTGTAGCTGTGGTGGAATGGAGGAGTAGATCATAAGAGCAGAGTATATTGAAGAATTAGGAAGTAAAGATATTTAAGGGAATATCATTATGTAAAACTGAAGTGCCCTAGGATGAGGACAAGATTTTATGAGCTATGTACTGAATTCACTAAGAAAGAAAGGAAAAAAAAAAACCATCAGGATAATGGTCACCAGGTTTTGAACTACACAATATATTTGAATAGTGTGAACCTCAGAGGAAGAAAGATTGCTAAGATATGGGATATGGAAGAGACATACAAAATGAAAAGAATTCCAACTCTCCATATCCAGTGAGTTAGAAGGTTATGAAAGAAACATATAGCAACTAACAGAAAGTGTAATAATGAAATCAGTTTCATCAGGAGGGGACCAGGACCTGTGAATAGAAGACAATTTAAGGAGTAAGAAAGGAAGGAGTTAAAAGACATTTGTTAAATGTGGAGCAGACATTCCAGAAGGCACAGCAGAATAGGTAGAAAGATCTAGAGTTGGAAGTGGGGCTAAGAAGGGTGCAGCATTAAGGACAAAAGGAGATGGTATTTAGGGATGGAGAAATAGGATTTATACATTGATATCTAAGGTTTTGGAATCACTGGGAAAGGAAGAAAATAAAAGGCTGAGGATAAGATGAGAAGTGAGTTCAACATTGTATAGAGATGTCTTTCCTACACTGAAAAAAGCCGAGGGAGACTGGAAGTTGAGGGAACCATGTACTACAATGGCCTGCACTGAAGAAGAACATTGGAATAGGTCTTGATAGATTAAATTTATTTTCATTTTTTGTCAAAAGAGATGCTGTAAAATTAGTTTTCCTAAATTTTAGACAACAAATCAACAAAATGGATTATTCTTTCCTTATGGAAATGAGGGAAATGATCTAAATAATAATAATAATAATAATACAATTATTGAGATTGAAAATGGATTGAATGGTTGACTAAAAATAGCAATACCAGCTAGACAATAAGTCTTCAGGATTATAGCCTTAGGAATTTAACAAACTGATCAATGAGTTGGCAAAGACATATAGTATTCTCATTTGATTTGCAGGTGATCCAATGCCGGGGGAAACGGTTAACATAATGGCTGACATTATATCTAAAAATACCATGTCAGACTAGAGAGTTGAGCTGAATTTAATGAGATGAAATTGAGTACGGATAAATGTAAAGTCATACTTCAGTTGAAAAAAATCATCTTCACAAGTACAGGATTGAAGATTGGTTGTTTTAACAGTCTTTTGAAAATGATCTTGGGGTTTTGGTGGACAACAAATTCAATATGATTTAACAGCACAGTACAGCCAGAAATGTAATGGAATCTTGTACTGCATTAGGGAAACACAATATTCTGGAATAAGGAGGTAATAGTCTCATAATATTCTGCTTTGCTTAGACCACATCTAGACACCTGTATTCTGTTCTGAGAATTGCGATTTAAAAACATTGATAAGCTAAATACAGTCTCAAAAAGAGAAACATTGGATCATATATGACATTAAGTCCATGTCATATCAGGTTAAATTTAAAGAAATGGGACTATTTAGATAAGAGAAGATTCTGTTCAAGTGTATTCAAGTATGTATTCAAGTATCCAAAGGTATACAAGATTTAAGATAACAGACTTGTTCTGTTTGGCACCAGAAGGTAGAATCAGAAGAAATGGATAGAACTTACAAAAAGGCAAATTTAGGTTGACCAAAAAAAAATCCTAGTAATCAGAAGCATCCTAAGTGAAATAGCCTATGTTGGGAGGCAATGGGTTCTATCCCATTAGAGATATTCAAGCATCTAGACAACAATGTGTTAAATACATCATAATGATTAGAATCTCATGCAGGTACAAGCTGGACTAGATAGCTACTGAAGACCTTTCTGCTCAAATAATTTTATGACCATGAAATCAAAATCTTTTAAACTCTGAAGGAACACATTATTATGTTAGAAGTCCTCTCTCTATTTTAAACTATTAGTTTTCACCCACCCCTTGCAAACCAGTATGATTATGAACAAATAAATAAAAATGAAGTATTCCAGAGACTGACTAGCTGTGTGAATTAATATTGATTTTTATTCAACCTATCAAATAAAACTGATATCTCATCTTTTGTTGACATGTGGAGGGCAGACACATAAACTGAGACAGTCCAGTTAGTACAACTGAAGCCAGATGGTTTATCATAGCTACTAAAAGGATAAAGTGACTTTAATAGAAATCCTATCACAAAAGGCTTTATCAGCATTACATTTTATAGCAACATCAATTAAAGCAACTAGAGCTTTTAAAAACATTTTTTTTATTTCTCTTTCAGTAAGATAAATTGGATAAATTATAATAGGTCAGGATCTATTTACAAAGGGCTACATGACTAAAATAGCTAGATTAACAACCACAAAAACAAAAAATGCTAAAGAAGTAGCAGGATCTTCATTTGTTCCTTTAAGAATATAGAATTTCAGCTTTGGGAGAGACCTATTGAATCATCTGGTTTAATGTCAGCTCAAATTTTGAGTACTTAACTGTATAAAGTATCCCTGCTGGCCACATATTTATTTAGTCTAAAAGTATGTTATTTATGTTGTATTGTATTTTTGTTAAATATTTCCCAATGACATTTTAATGCAGTTCAGAATATACTTAGATATTGTGGGTCATATGTTTGGTACTTCTGATCCAGTAAAACGACCGCATTTTTCTCATAAGTAAATTAAGGCCTTGAGAAGGGAAGTGAGGCTTAAAGGTCCCAAGGTACAAAATAGATAAGCTTCAATCCAAATCCTCTCTAAATTCAATACTCTTTCTATTACAATACTCCCATGTGAAGTTTTATGGTTGGTTTTTTGTTTTTGGTTTTTATAAAGAATTATTATTTAAAGTCTTCTATGGAACCGATTTTTTTTCTTCTCAGCATATTGGGCCATATTCTCCATGAAATCCAGTGAGACATATTTGGAAATTATATGAATTTTCCTTCATATCACTGGAGTCCTATATAATAATGATTCCTTCAATACCCCCAAATGGAGTTCTTGTAGAACTGTAGAAAAAATCATATTGTCATCTGCTTAAATGATGATATATGGCTTCTTACTTATTGGTAATGAGAACAGGATAGTTTCCAGGCAACCAATTTGCCTGCCTGTTTCTAAAGGAGATGCTAAGTAGTTCCCCATAACGTCTTGCAAGCAGAATTGTTAAGGCAAGCCCTATCAACAAATGAGCAAGTTGAAGTTTTAGATGTTTACTATCACCCAAGGAAGAAATCTTTTGAGATTGTGTAAAAGGTAACAAAGGGCAAGGTTGAAGGTGAGAGACCTATAAATAGAAATTTAGTTTTATTAAGAGAGCCAAAGACCAGCAGGGAAAATTTGCTTTTCATTTCCCAAAAAATAAGAGCCTGGTTTATGTGATACCCTTAGAAAAATGTCAAAGTCATAAAGCATTTCATATCAGGCAAAAAAACTTCTCCTCAGCCATAAAAGGCAGAAATATAATTACAATAACTCACATTTATAATAATAATAATTAAATAATAATAGCTCTTTTGTTAAGTAAAAATTTACACATGTTTCTTAAGGAGGTAAAAACACAAATGTTACACTCAGCTGTTAAAAATTTTTAAAAAAATAAATAACTGGGGCCTTAAGGATTTGCCCAAAGTCATATAGCTAGTAAGTGATAGATAGAACTAATTCCAATCATCTAATTCATGTTACTATATTACATTACAGAAAAACAGTAAAAACAGAAAGGTATCATGGGATCAAAGATACTAAGCCCAAAAGACTCTCACAGGCCACTGCTTTCATTTCATGATAAGAAAAGGTAAATTAAAGACTTATTCAGCATCATACAAGTAATAAGTATTAGAGTTAAGATTTTAGCTCAGGTCCTTTTAACATACTCTTTGCATGATGCTATGTTCTGGAAGTCTAATCTACAAAATTTTGATTCTCATGTTGCCTGCATATATTGGACCCAGCAATACCACTACTCCAGGCCAATCAGCCTGTTCATTATTTCTCATAGAACAATAGAACAATAATATTTCTTTACATTCATTTACTATAATTTACTCAGGTATTCCTCAATTGATAGATATCCTCTCATTTTCCAAATCTTTGCCACCAAAAAAGAACTGCTTACAAAGATTTTTGCACATGTGGTTCCTTTTCACTTGGGGATACAGACCCACTAATGCTACTATTAGATCAAAGGGTATGTAGTTTTATAATCCTTTAATCATAGTTCCAAATTGTTCTCCCAGATGGTTGGATCAGTTTACAACTCTACCAACAGTTTTCCCACAGAGTCTCTAACATTTATCATCTTTTTTCTGTCATCTTAACCAATCTGATAGGTATGAAGTGATACCACGAGTCATTTTAGTTTGAAATTCTCTAATCAAAAGTGAGTTTAGACCATTTTTATATGACTATAGATGGCTTTTATTTCTTCATCTGAAAATTGTCTGTTCATATTTTTTGACCATTTATCAACTGGGGAAAGATTATATTCTTATAAATTTGATTATATTTTTAAAATGAGGCCTTCACTGGAAACACTGACTGTAAAAATTGTTTCCCAGCTTTCTCCTCTCCTTCTAATCTTGGATGCACTGCTTTTGTTTGTGGAAAAAAAAAATTTAATTTAATGCAATCAGAATTATCCATTTTGCATTTCATAATGTTATCTACTTCTTCTCATTCTCCAAAGATATTCTTCTCATTCTCCAAAGATCTGACAGATAGACTAACCTTTGCTCCCCTAATTTTCTTATAATATTACCCTTCATGTCTAAATGATGAATCCATTTAGACCCTAAATTGGTATAGAGTGAAAGGTACTGGTCTATGTCTAGTTTTTTTGGCAAACTATTTGCCAGTGTTCCCAGCATCTTTCCTCAAATAAGTTCTTATCCTATCAAATAGTCTTCGGGTTTATCAAAAAGTAGCTTACTATAGTCATTGATTGTAGTGACTCATGTACCTAATTCATTACACTGATTCACCAATGTATTTTCTTATCCAGCACTAAATATTTTTGATGCAGTATAACACAGTGTTAGGTCAGAAAATCTTTTTAAAAGGAAATGGAAGAAACATATTATTTAGCTTAAAAATTCTGAAAGTATGGTTTGGAGAACCCTGGGAGTAGTAGATCACTGAAGCCAGCTTGTACCTGCTTATTAGAGCTGATTCTTAAATTTGTGAACAAGTTATTAAACACAGCCAGCATTCAATTTAATCAGGTACTTTATTTAAAAGTAGTATCAACCAGAGCAGGCTATTCTATGAATAAATTACTCTTTCTTTTGAATGACTCAATATGAATAATAATAAACTCAATATGCATAATAAATGCAAATGAAAAGAGATCTCTTCAAGACAAATACTTACTTAGAAAGCCACAAATTAACAACATTTATGTTACATTATTTATTAATGGGAAAAGTAGGATCCAAGCCTTGACTCCTTCCCTCACCAAAAAAAAAAAAAAAAAAAAAAACAAAACCCAAACAAAACAAAAGTTTCACAATGAACATACATATTGAATAGTAAAGAAACCTATTTATCTAGTCAATCACAAAATTATAGTTAGAGAAAGTATTCATAAGACACTCTCTCATTGGGAGTACCATCCTATCTTAACTAAGAGAGTCCCAGATGTCACTGAAGAGGTAATTCCCTAAAGTCTCTAGTGTAGTAAACTGTGAATAAAGACATTTGTTCCTCTCATATTAGCTTCTTCCTAGAGTCTTATTCTCCTCTCAGGTTGTCACTGTCCATCTTCACTCTTGAAATGGAAATCAGAAGCACCCAAAGCCACTAGAGACCCCAAGTAGGTCATTTATTGAAGAGACGCTGAAGACCATAACAAGAGTGAAATTCTACTTTTTCCCACTCTCAACAATTCTGTTCTGCTTACCATGCAGGCTAAGAGCTCTGATCTCCATCAATGAAGAGAGAGTTCCATACCAGTAGACTTTAGATCTAGAGTTAAACTAAGAAAAAATAGTGATTTTCTAGGAATAACAATTATTTTGTAGCTTATTCATAATGAAAATGGGCCATTTCCTTCATATTTAAGCCAGAGCAGTGAATTATTAAAATTTTCCTATTTTACAAAATGCATGGAAGATTATTTAAACTTCCATTTGATTTCAAAAATTCTTGCAAATAGCTGAGTTTCCAGATGTTTTCTATCACCAGTGGAGAAATTTAAGAACTATTTTGAAAATCATATTCAAAGCAAAATTTCTGACAATGTGGTAACACATTTTCAGGCTAAAAACACCAAAAAGGAAAAGTTATTTCTATCTCTGTGCCTTTCAGCTCTATTCTTTCTTTATCTGAAGTCATAGAAATTATTTCTAATATACACCCAAACATATGAAAAGAAAACTCCCCACTTTCCTCATATATTTTTTCTCACAAAATAAAGTTTTAACAGATCAGTTTTACAAAGAATTGATAGAAAATGTGTAAATTAGATATTATAGATGCAAAAAACTATAAATACACAAATTATGATGTCCTAGGAAGGAGAAAAGTTTCAACAGTTGAGATTCACATGTCATGGTATTCACCAGAGAAAAAGGATATAGAAAAGGAAGAAACATTGAAATTCTCTAATTGAAAAGATTAAGAAAATTACTTCAGGGCAAGTCAGCTGAGTTAAAAGAATAAACCTAATATGTACTACTATTACTACTACTACTACAACTAAATATTTATGTAGCACTTTAAGATATGAATGGCATTTCACAATGATAGTCTCATTAATCTTTACAATAATCCTGGGAGGTAGGTGCTATTATTATCCCAATTTTATGCATGAGGAAACCGAGACAGATGTAAAGTCACAGAGCTACTAAATTTCTAATTTGAACTCATCTTCCTGACTCGATCTAGTGCTCTATCCACTGAGTCATTTAGATGTGTAGTTAACCCTCAAGATACAGGTTGTTTTACTGAAAGTTTAACAATTTGGCTTTTTTTTGTTTTTGTTCTTGTCTTTGTGTCCCAAGACTTAATATAATGTCTGGCATATACTCATTACTCTGCAAATATTTGCTGATGGCTTGCTTAATTGATGGGCACTCGTATTCCTCATGAGTAAAATGAAAGGAGTAATTAGACTGAATACTCTGCAAATTCTTTTTCAATGATAAATAGATAAAGCTGAAGTTGTGGGACTTAGTAATACCATTGAATTTCCTTTAAAAAGTAAAAAAAAATTCTCAAGGTCTTCCAATTTTGGATCCACAATTCTTTCTCAGCTTCTTCTTGTCTGACTCAAGTGCATATATAGATCATGACGTGGTCTACAAAGTATCTACTCTGGATTCAGCTCTGGACAACAAAGTAGTTCACTAACTTTGACAAAATCTTGAGATACTATGACCAGGCAGAATAAGATTGATTGGAATATACCAAGCCTAGAAACATCACCAGAATTTTTGGGATTTTTATAGAAAAATTTAGCATGTCTCAATGATTTTGCATTGTTTTCCTTTATAGTGAGTGAGAAAATAAGTACTTCTATATTTCTAATGTATGGACTTTGAAAAGAATATTGAATTGGAAAGAGCATGGCTATAGGGTTACTTTAGGACAGGAGCTGTTTGTCTTTTTAATGTCAGTCTAGAAAAACATAAATTACTCAAAATATTATTTCTAAATGCATAAAATAAAATATATACCATTATTCTATAAACAATCAACAATTGTTAAGCTCCTACTATGTGTAAGATACTGTACTAAGTATTGGATCATAAAATAAACCCATTTTTTAAGATTGTTATCAAAAATTCACAGATCTAAGGTTAATAACCTCTATATTTGAGGGTAGATTAAGGCATGGGTTAGATCAAAGGAAAAACAAGCTAAGAGTACACAAAGATACCTAAAGTTTTTTGAGGGAAGTAAATAATGGGAATTTGAGCAGGGTGCTCATCAACAAGGGAATGACTAAAGAAGTTACTGTTATATGAAAGTGTTGGCAGCTATAAGAAACAATGAAGGTTCTTGATGTCTGGGGAGGGAGGAGGTAAGGAAGGAAGAGAGAAAAATTTGGAAAACAAAATTTTGCAAAAAGGAATGCTGAAAACTATTTATGTGTGTATTTGAAAAAATAAAATACTATTAGGGGAAAAAAAGAAGCAATGACAGATGTCTTAGAGAAAAGGGTGATAACCATAAGCAAATTAATACAGTAAAGCTAATGTCAGATCTTTGGAGAAGAGAAGAATTTATGATCAAATAAAAGAGAAAATATTTAGTTAGATATAAAATGAATAATTTTCTTTATATTAAATGTAAAAGGTAATGTACAAACTAGTGCAAACTACATTGGAAAAAAACAGAAAACTTAGAAACAATTTTTACTGCAAATGTCTGATAAAGGCCTCATTTCTCAAATATGTACAGAATTTAGTGAAATGTATAAGAATACAAGTCATTCCCCAATTAATAGTCAAAGATATGAATAAGCAGTTTTCAGAAGAAGAAATCAGTTATCTATAGTCACATGAAAAATGTTATAAATTATCAGTGACTAGAAAATTACATATTAAAACAACTCTTCATACCTATCAGATTGGCTAATATGATAGAAAAATAAAAAAATAAATGTTGGAGAAAATGTGGGAAAAAACTGGGACACCAATGTACTGTTGGTGGAATTGAAATGATGTAAGAGATTTCTAAAAGATTCATAATGGAAAATGTTTTTCACATCTATGGAAAAAATGATGGAGTTGGAATATAGATAAAGCATGTAATTTTAAGCTTTCTTTGTTTTTTCACTTTTTCTCCCTTTGGGTCAGTGTATTCACTTACAATATAATGTCTTTTTTTTTACATCATGACTAATATGGAAATAGGTTTTGTATGGTTTCGTATGTATAACTATGAAATTGCTTGCTACCTCAGGGAGGAGGAGATGAAAAAGGGAAAGAGAAATTTTGGAATTCAATTTTTAAAAAATTATTATTAAAAAGTATCTTTTACATGCAATTGTGGAAAAATTAGCTATTTAAAAAAAAAGAAATAATGAAGGATTTCAGGGAAGTCTAGAAAGATTTGTATGAAGTGATGCTGAGTGAACAAAAACAAAAGAACAATTTGTACACTGACAAAAATACCATAAAGAGTAACAACTTTGAAAGATATCTAAGCTACAATAAGTTTGATGACAAGCTACAGTTCCAGAAGATTAATGCTACCCAACTCCGGATTTACGTATGTATATGTGTGTATGTTTGTATATGTGTGTGTGTATATGTATATACATGGGTGACTTATATACGTATATTACATCAATTCAGCTTAAGCACATGTGTTATACGTATACACACAAATAAATATATATATATATATATATATATACATATATATACACACATTATACACATAAATATATCTTTATTTATATACATATAGGGTCAGAGTTGTGTGTTTTTATTCATTCATTTAGTTGTTTTCACTTTGTTTAGTTGTCTTTAGTTCTGTCCGTTTCTTACCGACCCCTTTTGGAGTTTTATTGCAAAGGTATAGAAGTGGTTTGCCATTTCCTTCTCCAACTCATTTTACAGATGAAGAAACTGAAGGAAAGAGATTTAAGTGATTAGACCAGAGTCATAGAGCTAATAAGTATCTGAGGACAGATTTAAACTCCGGTCTTTCTGCACTCTAGACCTTCACCCTATACCCTGTTCTATCTAGCTGCCCAAATTAACACACACACACACACACACACATACATATGCACATACAATACAAATATATATATATATATATATATATATATATATATATATATATATATATATGCTAGTGTATGTATGGCTACTCTTTTGAACAGAGCCAACTCAAAATTTTATTTTGTTTGACTATACCCATTTGTAAGAGAGGTTTCTTTTTCTTTTCTTCTCCAATGGGGAAAGGCATACATGGGAGGGAGAGAGGATGGATTTTTACTGATTTAAAAAAATTAACTGAAACAACAATAACAACAAACCTTTCTTGGCTATCTTTCAGTTCTTTATAAATGTGTTCTAGAAGCTGGCCAATGAGAATCCAGTTTGTGAGTACAAACAAGATAAAATAAGAATAAAGCCAGAATGAAAAGAATAATCACAAGTCACTATGCATAGCTCTATGCTACCACATCTAACAACATAAAAGAAACAGAGAAATAGTTTTAAAATACAAAATTTCTGAAAAGAATAGTAAATATAAATCTTAAATAATTCACTTTCATAAAAAGAAATCAAATTTGTTGTAAATTAATTTACAAAGAATCCTGATCTTGATGGATTGGTGCATTGGAGAATTCTATCACATTTTTTATTTTTTTTATAGCTTTTCATTTTTCCAAATACATGCAAAGATAGTTTTCAATGTTTATCTTTGTAAAACCTTGTGTCCTAAATTTTTCTTCCTCCTTCTTCCCAAGATAAGTATAGTATTGGTAGTTGATAGCTGGATGGCTCAGGGCAAGGGTAGGAGGAGGGTGATTTCTAAGTCAAATAGGAGGAATGTGATAGCAACTAGGAACAATTTTATTGAGAAGGGAAGATGGGCAGAATCTAAGGCATCAAAGCCACACTTGTAAGGGCTAGATTTTTCTACGTATAGATAGAGTTGTGGTAGTCAGAAAGCAATAAGAACTACGATGGTTGCTAAAGCAGAGTTGATTAGGAGAGTCAAGATTAGGCTAATTATTTTTCTCTGGTTTTACCCAGAACTTAATGACTGGAAATCAGTAGTACTAATTATACTAGAAAAATAGGAGCCTCATCAGTAGATAGAGACATACAGAAATAGTCACACTACGTTTAGGAAGTATCAATATCAGGCGGCAGCTTCGAAACCAAAGTGGTATGTGGATGTGAAGTGGTAGAAGAGTTGTCGAAGGAGGCAAACAATTAGGAATAAGGATCCAATGATTACATGTATACCGTGGAAGCCAGTTGCTACAAAGAATGTCAAATTGTAAATGCCATCAGAGATAATAAAGGGGGCTTCATAGTATTCTATGGCTTGGAGGATTGTGAAGTATAAGCCTAAAGCAACAGTAGTTGTGAGGGCTTGAATTATTTGTTTGTGGTAATTCACCCTATCAGACAGACAGCAAGCAATCTAATGTAGGTTAAGCATGCACAATTCTAAATATATTGTCATGCTGCACAAGAAAAATCAGATTAAAAAACACAAGAAAAAATATATCATTTTTAAAAATAGTTAGTACCAATATGGCACCAAATATTCTCAAAAATTGAGAAAGCACCTTATCATAATCCTTTAATGGGATAACTGTAGTGCTGATATTTAAAAAGGGAAAGATAAAGCACAAAAGAACTCTAGACCAATATCATTAATGAATATCTATCCAAATATTTTCAATAAAGTCCTACCAAGCAGACTGTTGCAATTCATTATGATTAATTGGGACTTACATCAGGGATAGAAGGATGGATAGACAGATGGATAATTAACATTGAGGAAACAAGCATCATAATTTAATATAATTAAAATTAAAACAAAAAGTATCCTAAGCCATTTGGTTTTCTTGGTCTATACAGAAAAAGCTTTCAAAAATATAGCACTCATTTCTGCTACAAAAAAGGCCATAAAGTATAGGTAAAGAAGGATCTTCATAATATAAAAATAATCTCTCTAAAATCAAAAGCAAGAATCATATGTAGCGGAGCCAAATTAGAATTAGAATCCTTTATAATATTAGAAGGCTGTTATGAGGATAAATGTAACATATTTTACAAACCCTATATCTTAGGGTGTATGTATATATATATATATATATATATATATATATATACACACATACATATATATATGTGTGTGTGTATACACCCTATATACCTATATATAAACAATATATACATATATATGATACTTTATATAACAAAAGTTACACTTATTATACAATACATGCAGGAATAAATCAGTAATACTCCATCTCTCCCACTATCTTTATTTGCTGACGACATGATGGTTTACTTAGCAAAGGTACCAATTGAGACAAGAGCTTCAGTAAAGCCATAGGCTATAAAACAAATTTTAAAACCAACAGCATTTTTACATAACAACAATAAATTCCAAGAGATATTAATAAAAGAGTAATTACATTCCCAGTAACTAAAAAAATGCATGAAATATTTGGGGATCAATTTATCAAAGGACATCAAATATTTGTACAGATTCACTTAAAAAAGTGTTCCATAAAGAAATTAAATAGCTGTAAAAACAATCATTTCTCATGACTAGGCCATACCAACATAATGGAAATAACAATATTATCAAAGTTAATTTACAGTTTTGATACTATACCAAATTATACCAAATTATCAAATCTTTTGATAGGACTTGATAAAATAACAAAATTATTTTCAAAAAACAGAAGAATTCATGGGAAATAATGAAAAGAGGTACAAATTAAGAAAGAATAGCACTTCCAGTCCTCTAAGGGTATTATCAAGACCAGTCATCAAAAACTTTAAATACTGATTTAAAAAAACAATTTTAAACTCAACCTATATTATTAATATTTTCCCATTGATTTGCACAAAAGAATAACTCAAACCTGCTTATTTCTGCATTCTAAATATTTGCACTGAAAATTTAATATTTAGCTCTCATGAGTCAGTTTAAACTTGCTGAAACTGGTATACTCCTGCCTCTTTTGCAGAGCTAGGAAGTCTACAAGTTTGATGGACCACATTTAACATATTTTCACACTTTATTTTGGACATTCTGATTAGTTTTTTTCTGATTTTGTATATTATTTATATTCTGTTTTATTTTTATGTCCTAAATGCTTTTAAATATTATTTGTCAAATGAGATGGCCTGTGGGAGGGATACAATGGGACGCCTTTATAATGCAAAACATTAAAAGTTATCAATATATTTTTATTTTTAAAAATAACTCTTTTCTTAGGGTGTCTTATAACTCCATCCAATTCTGTTGTGACTAATGAGAATTGGACAATGATTATCCAGTCTACATAGTTTACTTGAATTTGCCCTGGACAGTGGGTTATATGTAAAGTATGGACATTATTCTCTGCCTGCTACCAGTCCAATATGTGGAATTCTGAGAACCCAGATTCCAGTTGTTAGTGAGCCTAGAGAAGGTGGGGCTTGACTAAAATCTTTAGCCTTTATAGCACTCAGAAAATACAGTACCATACATTTCAATGCGTTACTTTAATATTTATTTACTTACTATACTTACAAGGGAAATACAGTATTCATGAAAATTTTCCCTATAATGATTTAACAAAGGGACATTTAAAGAAAAAAAGCTTTAAAAGCTGGTCTTTATAATTTTATGTATAAACTTCCAAAATAATGTTAATGGTTTTACACATTAATTAGGTTCTAAAGCTCCCTTTAATTAAATTGTTCAATATATGAAATAAACAACTTTAGGTAAGAAGAGTCTTTAAAAATGTGCTTACCTAGTCACTGAATTTCTTTCATACTGTATATTTGTACACATAATTCAATGTTTCATTTTTGCATTTTATTTTCTCCTTAATACAAATGCTTCCCCTGATAATTCTTTCATCGATCCTGTCATAGACACTTCATATTTTTGACAGCAGAAGCTTACCTAGAAACTGAATAATTGGTGCAATCCTGTTTTGCTTTATATTTTCCTTCCCAAATGGTATTTTAAAGTAAAAACATAACTGCATTTCAGAAAAGCAATAATGGTCTTGGAAAGACATAAAATATTGCTGTCAACTTTTGAATTGAAAGATTATTTTTAGAATGTACATGTGGTTTACTTATTTTCTTGCTGTTAATAATCATCCTGGATTGTTCGTTTTGTTTGATTTTTTTAAAACATATATTTTTAAAAAGCATGCATTTACATTAAAATCTGTGAATTGTCTCATTCTTTCCCAGAAACATTAATTCAAACTAACAACTTTAGAAAATCCATGATTCACTTTTTGTTCTCTTATTATATTATAAAAATAATTAATTGCTAATAGCTATTATCCTATCATGTTTTTAATAAAGGACTTAGTTTTTATTATTGATTTTTGTTCTTTATTTGATATGTTCTTTTTTCCCCATCTGGTAGAAATGATTTTTTTTAAAGCAAAACAAAGCTTATGGAAAAAAATGATCTTAAAGTATGTATATAGAACTTTCTGATAATTTGTCCATGGTATTTTTCTATTGGCAGATCATTTGTCTATCATATTTAAAGAGGCATGTGTATCACCCTTAAATGTGTGTATATTTGTATATAATAAGATATGTAGGTTCATTTGTATAATTTTCCAAATGTAAAAAGGAACAGATTAGTCCTACAATTATGAACAGATAAGATTATCTTACATTGACTTGTTTGGGGTAACTGATTTATATTTTAATAAAACAAATTACTTCTCATCAAATATAGTGGAAAATCATTTATAGCAGAACTTTGGAAGCAAAGTAGATGTATATCAGTTAAAGAATGGATAAACAAAATGTGATTTGTAAATATAATGGAATATTACTATGCTGTAAGAAATTATACTCATTATATATATTATATGTTATCATATATTATATTCATCTAGAGCCACAGGAAGTGATTTTCCCTCTCCCTTTTATACTTCATTCCCCCTCCAAAGGGAAGTAAAGAAGTATTCCCAGAGGCTATGATGTTTTTTTTCAAAAAGTAAACACTGGCATTCTCAAATGAAAAGGGTAATAATCCTCTGGGTAAAGAAGAAGAAAATGATTAAACAGTATAATTGACAATAATCCCTGTTTCACAAGGAGACACTAAGTCATGTAGAAATATTTTTCTAATAAAGAATCTAAATTAAGTCAATGTTTATAAGGAAACTTACCCTGGCTGAGTGTCAATTGTTACACAGTGATAGGTAAAAGTGCCAAACATCTGAACTCCTAAAATTCCATATAGAAGTAGAAAGAAAAGTAGGAAAATTGAAACACTCCAAATTTGTTCTCCTGAGCGCCTAGAAAAATAAATATTTAAAAAACACATAGGATAGTAAGATTGCTTACAAATAAAAATTCATTAAAAGTTCATTAAAATTATGGATTGAAACACTTACTTTAAAATATTTGTTATCCTTGTTCTTGGTAGTTCAAATCTGAAATAAATACGGAACGCCCGGATCATAATAAGAGGCCGTGGAATCCTCAACATTCCCCAAGGTGACATTTGATCAACTATGTCAGCAATTTCAAATACCTGTAAATATGCAGAAGTGGATTCAGATTTCCTCTTTCTTATCATATTTATATTTTGAAGGCTCTAATAATTTCATCATTTCAGAGCTGTTTGAAATCATTTCATCATTCAGAGCTAATACAATCCATACCTAACAAATAGGCAATTAGCCTCTACTGGAAAATAAGCAGTGAATAGAAATTTCATTATTTACCAAAATGTACCATTCCATTTGAGGAGAGAAGATGGTAAAGGAACAATATCAATTATTATAAAGTTTTGCAGATTATTTTCTTTAAAAAATTTTAGTTACATATTGCACCCTAAATTTAATTTTAAATGCAATCATTAAAGATAATTAAGAAAGGATCATTTAATATGGAAACTACAAAAGCTAAAATTCAGTTTTGTGCCAACACTGTACATTATGGCTTATTTATAAAAACAACCATTCATGTAAAGTTTTAATTACTTTAGAATATAAATTTTAAATATAAATAAATATGGGCAATTTACAAAAGACAACTTTTTAATTCCTTATATCCTTACTAAAAATGATGAGATTAATTTGAATTCTAATTGTTTTATACCTGAAAAGATATAAATCTAAAACATATATGTTAAAATCCTAGTGTTAACTCAATGGAATTGATAGAAACAGTGTTTATGTGCTTGGGTTTACACCTTTGGAGTTCACACCTTTGGGAGAATTCCCACATTACAGGTCACACATTAGAGCTCACACATTTAAGAGTGTTTACACTTTGGCTCACACATTGGAGTTCAGAAGTCAGGAGATATCCAAGTTTACACCTCCCACAATCCCACTCTCTCAGAGGAGGAGTCAACCTTGGGTTCACACCTTTAAGAGGTCATATATAAGAAGCTCTCAGTCTCAGCGAGGGTCAGTTGGGAAACTGAGAAGCCAGGAGTCGGAGTTGAGCTAAAGGCAAAAGACAAGCAACGAAAGCTCTTGGAACTAAAAAAAAGCTAACTGGGATATTTTGGAAGAGACAATAAAAGATTGTATTTTAACTCCTGGCTGTATTTTGAGGTGATTATTACTCTGAACCGAAACTAAGGCTGCCTCCAGAAAACCTCCCCAAGAAACCTGCTCCCACAGAACTATCATATATATTAAAAAAGAAGAGAATATCACACATATGGAAGAAGATGGAGTGATAAAACTTTATAAGAAAAAATGTAAATAGTATTATTTAATCTAAAGGAAAGGATAAAGGGATGTTTTAATGTTATTTCATATCTTTGTTCCAATGAGAATAGGAGAAGACTATAAATTATATTAGAATAAAATCATTTTAAAAGCAATTGACAGCAGTTCTGTGATAGTTTATAATACTGTTTCTGAGATACAAGGTTACGTAGCCCTGCTAAATAGTCTCAAAGTAATCAGAAGTGTTATGTGGAGTCAGGATTTCCTGCATATTTAATGAGTTAATAAACAAGAATTTCTTAAGTGCTTAATATGTACCAAGTAGTAGGGATACAAAGGAAAGTAAAAAATATATTCTATTCATCTTCTAATGAAGGCAAGTACAGGAAAACAACTCTACATACAAAATATATACTGCGTAAATATATAATATTCTCTTATGGAAGGCACTAGCTATGGAAAAGACGAAGGGAAAGGAATCACTTCCATTAGATATACCAGCTCTTCTATTCACTATGCCAGGTTGCCTCTCCATCTGTACTTTTTAAAATTAAGAAAAACAACCAGTTTAATTGAAGCCAATGTTAATCATGTCTAAATATATTATGATAAACTAAATTACTGATTACTACTATTCAGAATAAAGCTTTACTGTATGTCCTTTCTAAACTATATATTGCTCTAATTTTCCTTAGAAGGAGCTTGGTAGAGCTAATGTAGTTTTTCCTATCCTGATCTGGTTATATCCATGATTTTAAAAAAAATGAATAGGAATGTGTGAACTGTATCCTATCAGTTTTCATCATTTGGTGCCCCATAATTCCGTGTAGCTTTTCTTCTTTTATGTGACTTAATCTAATTTTTGATATTGTATGATGAGGCTAGGTGATAAAGATCAATCTAATATGTGAGAATAGATAGACAATTTATAATCCAGAATGAAGTTCCTACACTGACACATTTTGGCTATTGGATTCTGGGCAAGACCCTTAACTTTTTTTCAGTGCTCCTAAGCAAGTCTTAAAAAAGAAGAAGCAGAACAATGACAGATCTAAACAAGGTGTTTTTCTCTAAGAGATAATGATGAATTCACAAGTTTGGACCCAAAAAAATGATGGGGGTATGCCACTTTATCTTGGAACAGATTATAAATATAATGTACAGATGGCATGCTAGTAATAAACCAATTAAATAATGGGTAAGGAGTGGGATAAATTCCTCACATATAATTTTCAAAAGAAAAGAATTGCACACCAAATGGTATGCAATTAAATATAATTGTGCATATTTTCAAAAAAGTCCTCTTTTATAGTTCTATTTAGATAATTTAAGAATAGGTAGAGTATGTTTTTGAAAATGACACTATAATTAAAATTATTTAATTACCTGTAACACCAGAGACACCCAAAGGCAAAAGACCATAAATCCATCAAAAACACACCAACGATCTTTCACGTAGGAATTATCCCCCTAAAAAGAAATTTTGCATAGCATTATTGTCAATTTATATAAAAATATTGTTGAACTTCTAGAAAGGAATTGTGCAAATGTTATACCATTTATTAATGTAAAGCTAGAGACAACTTTATTATCCATAGTCAATAGATATTCAAAGGCTCATTCCTAGGGTAGAAAAATGGTAAATTCTGTTAGAAGTCCTAAATTGATTACATACATATAATTATATTCTTTTCTCCAAAGAATCTTTTCACTACAAAATCTGATGTTTATAGAAAGGAAAAATACATTCATGGCATAAAATACATCCATGGCATAAATTTATATTTAGAAAACATAACCAAATGGAAAACTTGAAGGTAGCTCATTACTTGGAAGATTCTCCTCTTGATGAGTTGACAGAGTTTGAAGAAGTCAAGTTACCTGAAGGAGCCATTAAAATTGTTCTATCTACTACTCATTTTTTATTTTTTATTATAGCTTTTTATTTATAAGATATATACATGGGTAATTTTTCAGCATTGACTCCTGCAAAACTTTCAGTTCTAACTTTTCCCCTCCTTCCCACCCTCTCCCCCAGATGGCAGGTAGACCAATACATGTTAAATAAGTTAAAGTATATGTTAAATACAATATAGGTATACATATCCATACAGTTATTTTGCTGCACAAGAAGAACTGGACTTTGAAATAATGTAAAATTAACCTGAGAAGGAAATTAAAAATGCAAGCGAACAAAAACAGAGGGATTGGAAATGCTATGTAGTGGTTCACACTTATTTCCCAGAGTTCTTTCACTGGGTGTAGATGGTTCTATTCATTAGTGAATAAAGGAACTGATTTGGTTCATCTCATTGTTGAAGAGAGCCACATCCCATCAGAATTGATCATCATACAGTATTGTTGTTGAAGTATATAATGATCTCTTGTTCCTGCTCATTTCACTCAGCATCAGTTCATGTAAGTCTTTCCAGGGCTTTCTGAAATCTTCCTGCTGGTCATTTCTTACAGCACAATAATATACCATAACATTCATATACCACAATTTATTCAGCCATTCTCCAATTGATGGGCATCCATTCAATTTCCAGTTTCTAGCCACTACAAAGAGGGCTGCCAAAAATATGATTGCACATACAAATCCCTTTCGCTGCTTTAAGATCTTTCTGGGATATAAGCCTAGTAGTAACACTGCTGGATCAAAGGGTACGCACAATTTGATAACTTTTTGAGCATCGTTCCAAACTGCTCTCCAGAATGGCTGGATGTATTCACAATTCCATCAACAATGTATCAGTGTCCCAGTTTTCCTACATATTCTCCAACATTCAGCATTATCATTTCCTGTGATCCTAGCCAATTTGAAAGGTGTATAGTGGTATCTCAGAGTTGTCTTAATTTGCATTTGTTTCATCAATAATGATTTGGAACACCCTTTCATATGAGTAGAAATAGTTTCAATTTCATCATCTGAAAATTCTCTTTTTATATCCTTTGACCATTTATCAATTGAGGAATGGCTTGATTTCTTATAAATTAGAGTGAATTCTTTACATATTTTGGAAATGAGGCCTTTATCAGAACCTTTAACTGTAAAAATGTTTTCCCAGTTTATTGCTTCCCTTCCAATCTTGTTTGCATTAATTTTGTTTGTACAAAAGCTTTTTAATTTGATATAATCAAAATTTTCTATTTTGTGATCAGTACTGATCTCTAGTTCTTCTTTGGTCACAAATTCCTTCCTCCTCCTCAGGTCTGAGAGGTAAACTATCCTATGTTCTTCTAATTTATTTATAATCTCATTCTTTATGCCTAGATCATGAACCCATTTTGACCTAATCTTGGTGTATGGTGTTAAGTATGGGTCCATGCCTAGTTTCTGCCAGACTAATTTCCAATTTTCCTAGCAGTTTTTATCAAACAGCAAATTCTTATCCCAAAAGCTGGGGTCTTTAGGTTTGTCAAACACTAGATTATTATAGTTATTGATTATTTTGTCCTGTAAACCTCTAACCTAGTCCACTGATCATCTAGTCTATTTCTTAGCCAATGCCAAATGGTTTTTGTGATCACTGCTTTATAATAGTTTCAGATCTGGTACAGCTAAGCCATCTTCACTTGCTTTTCTCTTCATTAGTTCCTGTTAAATTCTTGCCCCTTTGTTCATCCAGATGAATTTTGTTGTTATTTTTTCTAGGTCATTAAAATAATTTTTGGCAGTCTGACTGTTATAGCACTAAGTAAATAGATTAGTTTAGATAATATTGTCATCTTTATTATATTTGCTCGCTCTGTCCAAGAGCACTTAATATTTTTCCAATTGGTTAGATCTGACTTTATTTGTGTGGAAAGTGTTTTGTAGTTTTGCTCATATAGTTGCTGACTTTCCTTTGGCAGATAGATTCCCAAATATTTTATACTATCAACAGTGACTTTAAATGGAATTTCTCTTTATATCTCTAATTGTTGGATTTTGTTAGTGATATATAAGAATGCTGAGGATTTATGTGGATTTATTTTGTATCCTGCAACTTTGCTAAAGCTGTGAATTATTTCTAAGAGCTTTTTAGTAGAATCTCTGGGGTTCTCTAATTATACCATCATATCATCTGCAAATGTGATAATTTGATTTCCTCATTACCTACTCTAATTCCTTTCATCTCTTTCTCAACTCTTATTGCTGAAGCTAGCATTTCTAATACAATATTGAATAGTAATGGTGATAGTGGGCAACCTTGTTTCACTCCTAATCTTATTGGGAACGGTTACAGTGTATCCCCATTACATAGGATGCTTAGTAGTAGTTTTAAATAGATGCTACTGACTATTTTAAGATAAAGTCCATTTATTCCTATGCTCTCAAGTGTTTTTAATAGGAATGGATGTTGGATTTTATCAAATGCTTTTTCTGCATCTGTTGAGATGATCATGTGGTTTTTGTTAATTTGTTTATTGATATAGTCAAATTAGGCTTAAAGTTTTCCTAATATTGAACCAGCTCTGCATTCCTGCTATAAATCCTGTTTCGTCATAGTGTATTATCCTGGGCATGATTTTCTGTAATCTTTTTGCTAATATCTTATTTAATATTTTAGCATCAATATTCATTAGGGAGATTGGGCTATAATATTCTTTCTCTGTTTTCAACCTACCTGGTTTAGGTTCTGTAATTTAGATTTAATTTAATTTAGTAATTTAGCAAATTACTAAATAGTACTAAATAGTAGATTTAGTAGTAGATTTCTAATAGTAGATTTAGATTTAGATATAGAAAATCTAAAATACTAAATTTAGTAAATTACTAAATCTAGTAATTTAGATCTAGTAAAAGATTACAGATAAAAAAAGATTACAGAAAATCATGCCCAGGATAATACACCATGACAAAACAGGATTTATAGCAGGAATGCAGGGCTGGTTCAATATTAGGAAAACTATAAGTATAATTGACCATATTAATAACCAAATTACCAAAAATCACATGATCATCTCAACAGATGCAGAAAAAGCATTTGATAAAATCCAACATCCATTCCTATTAAAAACACTTGAGAGTATAGGAATAAATGGACTTTAACTTAAAATAGTCAGTAGCATCTATTTAAAACTACTACTAAGCATCCTATGTAATGGGGATACACTGTAACCGTTCCCAATAAGATTAGGAGTGAAACAAGGTTGCCTACTATCACCATTACTATTCAATATTGTATTAGAAATGCTAGCTTCAGCAAAAGAGTTGAGAAAGAGATGAAAGGAATTAGAGTAGGCAATGAGGAAATCAAATTATCACATTTGCAAATGATATGATGGTATAATTAGAGAACCCCAGAGATTCTACTAAAAAGCTCTTAGAAATAATTCACAACTTTAGCAAAGTTGCAGGATACAAAATAAATCCACATAAATCCTCAGCATTCTTAGATTTAGCATTTCTTAGATTTAAATATAATCTAAATCTAAACCTAAAATAGTAATTTAGTAATAAATTAATAGTAATTTAGATTAGTTTAGATTCTGTAATCTTTCTTTTTAATTTTCTGTAATCATTTTGCTAATATTTTCTTTAAGATTTTAGCATCAATATTCATTAGGGAGATTGGTCTATAATATTCTTTCTCTGTTCAATCTACCTGGTTTAAGTATCAGTACCATGTCTGTGTCATAAAAGGAATTTGGTAGGAGTCCTTCATTTCCTATTTTTTCAAATAGTTTTTATAACATTGGAGTTAATTTTTCTTTAAATGTTTGGTAGAATTCACATGTAAATCCATTTGGTCCTGGGGATTTTTTCTTAGGAGTTGATTAATAGCTTTTTCTATTTCTTTTTATAAAATAGGACTATGTAAGCAATTTACTTCCTCCCCTGTTAATCTGGGAAGCCTATATTTTTGAAGGTAGTCATCTATTTCATTTAGGTTATCAACTTTATTGGCATAAAGTTGGGCAAAGTAACTTCTAAGTATTGCTCTAATTTCCTCTTCATTGGTGGAAAGTCCTCCTTTTCATTTTTAAGACTAACAATTAGATTTTCCTCTTTCCTTTTTTTAATCAGATTTACCAAAGGTTTATCTATTTTGTTGGTTCTTTTACAAAATCAACTCTTAGTTTTATTTATTAATTCAATAGATTTTTTTAATTTGAATTTTATCAATTTTCCTTTTAATTTTAGAATTTTATGTTTAGCATTTGATTGGGGGTTTTTAATTTGCTCTTTTTCTAGCTTTTTAAATTGCAAGCCCAATTCATTGATCTTCTCTTTCTCTATTTTATTCAAGTAAGCCTCTAAATCTATAAAATTTCCCCTTATTACCTCTTTGGCTGCATCCCACAAATTTTGGTATTTTGTCTCATTGTTGTCATTTTCTTGGGTGAAATTATTAATTGTATCTATGATTTGCTCTTTCACCCATTCATTCTTTAGGATGAGATTATTTAGTTTCCAATTACTTTTTGGTCTATTTACCTGTAGCTTTTTCTTGAATGTAGTTTTTAATTGCAGTGTGATCTGAAAAAAAATTAATTTACTATTTCTGCCTTTCTGTATTTAATTTTGAGCTCTTTATGTCCTAATATATGGTCAATTTTTGTATAGGTTCCATGAACTGCTGAAAAGAAAGTGTCCTCCTTTCTGTCTCCATTCATTTTTCTCCAAAGATCTATCATACCTAACTTTTCTAATATTCTAGTTACCTCTTTAACTTCTTTCCTATTTGTTTTGTGGTTTGATTTATCTAATTCTGAGGGTGTAAAAGTTTGAGATCTTCCAGTATTATAGTTTTGCTGTCTATTTCTTCTCGCAACTCTCTTAACTTCTCCTTTAGGAAGTTAGATGCTATACCACTTGGTGCATATATGTTTAGTATTGATATTGCTTCATTATCTATGCTACCCTTTAGCAAGATAGAGTTTCCTTCCTTATCTCTTTTAATCAGTTCAATTTTTGCTTTTGTTCGATCTGAGATAAAGATGGATACCCCTGCTTTTTCTACTTCACCTGAAGCATAATAGATTCTCCTCCAGCCTTTTATCTTTACTCTGTATGTATCACCCTACTTTAAATATGTTTCCTGCAAACAACATATTGTAGGATTCTGGCTTTTGATCCAGTCTGCTATCTTCTCCTCTTTATGGGAGAGTTCATCTCATTCACATTTATGGTTAAAACTATTAATTCTGTATTTCCTGCCATCTTATTATCCCCAGATTATGCTTTTCTTTTTCTTCTCACCCCCTTTATCCTCCTCCCCAGTATTAAACTCATGGGCACCACTTGCCTCACATGGTTCTCCCTCTTTAGAATCCAACCCACCCCCTTTGAGTCCCTTTCCCTTTCTTATACCTTTCCCTTATTATACTTTTCCTTTTCCCTTTTCCTATCCCACTTTTTAATGAGGTGAGAGAAGTTTCTCTGTAAACCAAATATGACTAATATTTTCTCTTTGAGCCAAATCTGATGAGAATAAGATTCACATGATGTTCCTTCCCCTCCCTAATTCCCTCATCTATGATAGGTTTCCTTTGCCTCTTCATGGGATATAATTTCCCTCTTTTTATCTCCCCTTTTCTCTTTTGCTGATACTATCCACTTTCCACTTCTATTTCCCTTTTTTATATTATATCAGTAAAATCAAATTATACATGTTCTCTTTATGTATGTCTATAACAGAAATACAGTTCTCAAAAATTCATTTTACCTTTTTCTGCTTCTCTTGAGTCCTATAGTTGGAGGTCAAATTTTTTTTGTTTAGCTCTGGTTTTTTCATTAGAAACAAATGGAATTCACCTGTTTCATTAAATGTCCTTCTTCTTTCCTGGAAGAAAATGCTTAGCTTAGCTGGGTAGTTTATTCTTGGCTGCATTCCAATTTCTTTTGCCTTGTGGAATATTAGATTCTAGGCCCTTTGATCCTTTAATGTGGAAGCAGCTAGATCTTAAGTGATCCTTATTGTGGCTCCTCAGTTTTTAAATTTTTTTTCTGACTGCGTGTAATATTGTTTCCTTAGTCTGATAGTTCTGAAATTTAGCTACAATATTCCTTGGAGTTTTCATTTTAGGGTGTCTTTCAGAAGGTGTTCAATGAATTCTTTCAATGGCTATTTTACCTTCTGATTTTATTTCATCTGGGCCATTCTCTTTGATGATTTCCTGTAAAATAGTGTCTAGGCTCTTTTTTTATCATAATTTTCAGGAAGTCCAATAATCCTCAAATTATCTCACCTACATCTATTTTCCAGGTCTGTTGTTTTTCCAAGTAGATATTTAACATTTTTTCCTATTTTTCATTTTTTTTTTTTTTTGGTTTTGCTTGACTGATTCTTGATGTCTCAATGAATCATTCATTTCTATTTGTTCAGTTCTGATTTTTAATGAGATATTTTCTTCCTTAGCTTTTTTTTTTTACTTCTTTTTACATATGTCCAATTGAGTTTTTAAATTAATTGTTTTGCCCTATGGAATTTTTTTTCTCATTTCACTAACTTTTTGTTGTTGTTGTTGTTGTTGTTGTTGTTTACTGAGTTATTTTCTTTTTCCAATTCACAAATCCTGCTTTCCTGGAAGTTCTTTATCTTTTCCAATTCACAAATTCTGTTTCCCTGGGAGTTCTCTACTTTTTCCAATTCACATTTCAGGAAGTTGTTTTCTTTTTCCACTTTATCAAAATTTTCTTTAAGTGAGTTATATGTCTTTTCTTTACTCTCTTGCAGAGGTTCTCTTTCCTTTCCCCATTTTTCTTCTAGCTCTCTTTTAAGATATTTTATAATTTCTTCTAGAAGAGTCTTGTGTGATAGGGACTAGGTTACATCCACCTTTGGGGTTTTGTCTGGAGACTGTCTGCTCTTAGACTCCTCAGGGTTGAAAATCTGTTCTCTGTCTGTATAGAAGCTATCAATAGTTAGAATTCACTTGACTCTTTTTACTCATTTTTTTAAAAGCCCTTAGGCTCTGCCTTGAGGGCAAGGAGGTTACCAGCTTCCTCTACAGAACAGGGATAGATTGATGGACAGTAGCTGTTCTGCAAACAGGCTGCAAAGATTGGCTAAGCTACTGGGAAGAGCCCTGCAGTGGAAATGTCACTGCCCTGGGAAGCATGGCCTGCTGCGGAAGTTCCACTGCCTAGGCAGAGCCCCCTGCAGTGCAGAATTGTGGCTTCCCTGGGCAAAAGCCCCACACTGTAGAATGTGCCTGCCCAGCTATGCTGTGGTCCATGTTGAGTCACTTCTGGTGCTGAGTAAGTGTAGCCAGATCTTGTCAAGCTCTGTGGTTTTGGGGTACACTCTACCTTTGGCGTTTATGTAACTTCTCTGCTGATCTACTGCTTTGCAACCAAAGCAGAGCAGCCAACCTGTGGTAGAGTCCTCCCTGAAAATTCTCCACCCCTGGAGACCACAACCACCCCTGGTCCATTCAGTGTGCTGGCCTTCATGTTCTGCCTCCTTTCCTGCTCTGCCTCCTTTCCTGTGCTAGCCTCCTCCCGCTGAACAGGACAAATCTTTTCTGATGATCTTCAAGATTATCTTTGGCTGGTAATTTGTTGTACTCCCAATATTCATGGTTTTTACCAGTCAAGCACTCTTTCTGAGGCTGGATTTGTTTATTAGTAGTGAGGGCAGAAGGGGAGCTTAGAATGACATGTGTGTCCTCTCCGCCATCTTGGCTTTGGGTCCCCTCCCCACATCTACCACTCTTAAGAAGGACATTAACTAGAATCCCAGATTTCACAGTACAGAGGTAAATGTTTGACAAAATAAGGAAGTATATAATTTTTGTGATGAAAGATAACATTATAAAGCTTACACTAATTTTGCTTAAACTAAGAAGGCAGAAAACAAAGAGATTTACTTAAAACTCATTTATTGAAGAATGAATCAACTTTAATGAAGAATATTGGGTCAAGTATTTTATGTAGTACTTAATCCAATTTGGAACATGTTTATATAATGTAGGTTTTCTGAAAAAAAATCCTTCTTTCCAATTATTCAAGATGAACACTTTCATATGCTGAAATACAAGCATCTTTTCTTGCCTCACATTGTCTCATGTGAGGTTTATATTTTATGAACAAAATCCTGGAGTTTTTCAGATATTGCATTTCTTTTCCTTATGAATCAAAAAAATAATAGCACAGAATGTAATCTCTAGAATCTTACCAAAGTCTTCTCCTAAGTCATTTTTTAAGATCCATGTTTACTTGATATTCTTCAAAAGAGATTCAATGTTATTCAACAAAATAAATTATTAAAACCCATGTTTAGTAAAAATATTGATCCATTTGTTTTTCTACTAAATTAAGTTTCTCTTCCAGCTGCCATAGCTATGTTTTCCTTTTGTATATGAGTCATTTTTTAAAATGATATTTTTTTCACTGTTTTCTTGTTTTCTCTCTCTGTCATCTGTCTATCTCTCTTTTTCCCTCTGTAACCCCTCTGTATGTGTGTTTGTCTCTTTGTGCTTCTGTCTCTCTCTCTCTCTCTCTGACTCTGTCTCTCTCTGTTTTTCTCTCGCGCGCACATTTTTTCTTTCTCCTCCTCTTTCTCCCTCCTCCCCCAATATGTCTATTCGGTAGTTGCATTGTCAACAACACAGCTGACAGTTAAGAGATTGGGAGAAAGGTTTAAAAGAATTTGGTGTTTGTACATTCTTAGGTAATTTTTAAAATTTGGGAAAAAGAAAAGTTGGCAAGATTATAGGGGTCAGATAGGTCAGCTATGAATGACAAGCAATGCTATGGCCAGAGGTAGAAAAGGAAAAAAATATGCCTAAAAGAGACAGAATGTACTTGTCTGACACACTGGTTTAATATATAAATCAGGAAGTGAACAAAAAAAATTATTATATTTTTGAAGTTGGTTTCACAATCTGATCTTTAAAAGAGATTTTTAAAAGGTGTGCTGGATGTTAAAAAGGAAATAAATGAAAATCATCAGGAAATGTCCAATAATAATAGAAATATTTTCCCCAGATTTTGCATTATCTGGGCCCAGACTGAAGGTGAATATCATCGCTGAAGAAATATCAAAACTACTGAAGTTCACTTAGCAAATTTAATATCTATGCTAATTTCACATTCTTGTTCCTTACCTTTATGAATAGGGTAAAAAAGTATGTTCCAAAACAATTTTTGGTGTACTCAGCAACCAAAGTGGGTATTTGTCTACAAAAGAATATACCCAATTAACATGTCTCTTCATGTCTAGTCTTTTGACTTAAAATTTCCTTTTTGTAAGACTAAATTAATAATGTCCTATAATACGTTTGCTATACATTCATTTTATAAAGAAGTGTTTATGCCCATGTTCTACTAACAGTTTTATTTTAATGCTTCAGTGCAAAGTAAAAGTGAACTACAGTTGTCAAAGACAAGACCAATAAAGGTCAATCTCTGACAGGTACCAAGATGAAATGGCTTTTAATACAAACCCAATGATAAATAATGTCTGCTATCTGTCAGTCAGCCTAACTAAATATGGAAAAGACCATCACTGGGAAGGTTGCTCAGGAGATGATGAGTTTTTGGAGTGAGGAGTGGGTTTGTTCTGTTGATTTTTTTGTTAATGACAATTGATGAAAAGAAACATATAAAAATTTATAAATGGCCCTCCTGTGAAGTGCTGTGATTTTTCTACAGTAAAGAGCCATGGAAAAGTAGACAGAAGAACCTACAAGAAATATTAATGGCAACACTTTTTGTGATATCAAAAAGAAAAAAAATATGGAATCAAAGCAGTTCATCATGTGAGTAATGAAATCCTGATGTGTGAATGAGGTAGAATATTATTCTTCAATTAAAAAGAAAACCAGGAATATAAAGAATTCAGAGAAATTTGGGAAAACTTATGAATTGATTAAAATAAAGTAAGCAGAAACCAGAACAATCTATATGGGGAGGAAAAAGAAAATATCAAAATAAAAGTCAAAACTTAATGCAATCCAATCGACTCCATTAGACAGCCAATAAAACATACCTTCCCTCTCCCAGCAGTGAAAAATTGTACTATATACATGCAAAATGTGACATGCTTTGTCAGATTTAGAGAAAAGACAGATTTGTTCTGCTTTACTCTGTTTCTTTCTACAAAGGAGAATTTTCTTGGGAGAGCTAGGCACTATTTAGAAGTAGTGGTGAAGGGAAAAGGGTTCACTGCATGTTTAGAATTACAAAATCCTTAGAACATTAGTAAACATGAACTGAAATATCGTTTATACTTTGTCACTGGACAATAACATTGATTTTATATACTACAGGAGAAAGTAAATAACCTCCATAGTGACATTCATATCATATTTCCTAGCAATAAACTGAAATGAGTTTAAGATTAGGGTAATGATCAGGCATGTGCAACAAGACCTTCCTTTTAATTGAGAGACAAGATGTGAATAAAGCAACACTAAACTAGGTTAGAATCAGAGTTTCTTTAGACTATCAAAATTTAAGATCGAAGTAGAAAGCCAGTTATTCAGGGGGATTGGCCAGATATTATATTAATGCATTCATATGAACATGTCATTCACCTGTTACATTAATTGACAATCTAACTTGAATCTTCTTTTCTAGTTATTATATTACTCCCCTTCACACAATCATTGGTTTAGACAAAAAATGGTCTTTTGGGGTCTTTTGTTGGTGTTGGTGGTGTTTTTTTTCCATGTCCACTATGTTCCATCTCCTATCTTTTTTACTCCATATAGCTTGTCTCTCTTCACCTTTGTCTCAGAAAAGTTCAACCCAAATAAAGCCTGATTATAAGTTTTTTTCCTGACATTATTGTTCTATAAGAAACGATCAGCAAGATTATTTTAGAGAGGCCAGGAAAGACTTAGATGAACTGATGAAATGAGCAAACCAAGAAATCATTGTACACAGCAACAAGATTATATAATGATCAATTCTGAGGGATGTGGCTCTTTTCAACAATGAGATGATTCAGGCTACTTCCAATGATTTTGTGATGAAGAGAATCATTTACACTGAAAGAGAAGACTATGGGAAGTGAGTATGGATTACAACATGGTATTTTCACTCTTTTTGTTGTTGTTTGCTTGCATTTTATTTTTTTCTCATTTGTTCCTTTTTGATTTGATTTTTCTTGTGCAGCAAGATAATTGTATAAAAATATATGCATATATTGGATTTAATATATACTTGCCATCTAGGGGAAGGAGTAGAGGGAAGGGGGGAATTAGAACACAAGGTTTTGCAAGGATCAATGTTGAAAAATTATCCATGCATATATTTTGAAAATAAAAAGCTTTAATAAAAAATAAGTTTTTCCTGATGTCAAGAACATTACTACTAGTAACTTGTATCCCCACTCCAAGCCCTCCAAAAAAAAACACAAACAAAAAAAACTTGTATTTTGTTGCATATTCATGTGTTACACACCGATTCACTGAGAATATATAATTTCTTGAATGGCATGAATAATTTCATTTTTGTCTTTGACTCTCTAACACCTAGTATAGTACATGGCACATGATGTTGTTGTTGTTTGATTATTTTCAGTTGTATTAAACTCTTCCTGATCTTATTCGGGGTTTTCTTGGCAGATAGCTTGTCATTTCCATCTGTTTTTTAGATGAGAAAATTGAGGTAAACAGGGTAAGTGACTTTCCCAGGATTACACAGCTAGTAAATGTCTGAGGCCAGATTTGACAGGAAGAGGAGTCTTCCTAACTATAAATTCAACACTCTATTCATTGAGCCAACAAAGAGATAATTAGGGAAACTTGTTGTTGCTGTTCAGTCATGTCCAGGTCATCATGACCCCATTTGGAGAAACTGGAATGGTTTGCTGGGTATTCTGTCCACTATTCCACCTAGTAGCCCAATAGTTACATGGTAAATAAATGCTAGCTGATTAATGTCCCCTTGAATCCTCTCTACTTTATCAAAGTGGTGTGTAAACTTCAAATATTATTTTCTGATAGAAGGACTCTTGCCTATATAGGTATACAATATAGGGCATTTTCTTGCTCCTGTGTAAGAAGAATTGTAATAAAGACAATTCTTTCCCCTAGAAAAGAGGTTTTAAAACTTTTGGCCTGCAGATCTGGTTATAAAACTCACATATCAAGATGTAACTGGACAATATTTAAAAGAATAAATAAGAATACAACAAAATTAATGTTAATTTATGGTTTCCTGAATCATATGATGCTCCCTGTTTATATTTGAATTTAACAGTATTCCCTTAGAATGCTTCCCTAGACCTGAAGCTATGGTTTGATGGAATGATCTTGATAGAAGGCTTTTATCCAACTAAAGGTTCTACATACTTCAATCGTATCTTTCTTGCCATATTATTTATTAGAGGTATTCTGATTACTTTGAGGAGTGTTGCCTAGATCTACTACATCATTTTCTTTCCTGTTATTTACAATTCACAACAGAAGGTAAAAATTTAGAGGTTGTAGTTCATTTTTGAGGGAAGCCCATATTATATTAATGATTAGCAGACAGGAAGGAAGAAGACAGACAATTGTAATCTTTCTGGTAGGTCATGCTATACAAGGCCATTGTGAGGAAAATAAAGACTTTTTAAGTTTACTAGTTTTCTAAATGATCTACTACTATGGAGATGGTAGTATTTGGGATTTTAAAAATCCATATCTGTGATCTACCAGTGTATAACTTTTCCTCACTAACACAAATCAACAAATGGTTGGCTACTTTTTTGGTAGCTTGAATGTTTATTTAACAAAAATAAAAATGAGCAATTTTTTACTCATTTTCTTTGCTCCTCAGTCTAGCATTTGAATTAGTGATCTTAACAAACTTAGCTGCTCTTTCAACAATGTTATTTCAATTCTTATAGAAAACATTATGAGCAACATCAGGAGCACTTTTAGGTGTTTAACATTGTGCATCAAAAACTTCTTGAATCATTTAGGTAACATGTGTTTGGTTTTTTTATTGCGTCTATAATCAATATTGGGCACCAAGATCTGGTCCTCGAATTGTCTTTGTATTCTTATTGTCAATTTTCTTGGTTTACATAATTTTTTTCCTTGATCTTGACATATCTAAGAGACTTTGTCTGAACTTTTTGATCCTTTTCTTGAGAATTCTCAGGTACATTCATACTTGACTTTCCTGTGATTCTATAACTAATAAGTATCAAGGCAAGACTTAAGCACAATTAATCCTAACTCAAAGGTCAAACATCTGTCCATTAAACTATGTTATGGAAGTTGCATGAGAAAAAAGAATGAGATATTGTTGACCTGCTCAGGGGCTTCTAAAATGAATACTGGTAGCCAATTATCTCCTTTTAAACCACTTTACCTATTCAAAAATAGGATGAAATTCAGGCCGTGCAGTCTCTATATTCTAGGTAGACATCCAAAGTGAAGAGATTTCTGTAGTATACTAGAGAGAGTATAGAGTAAAGTCAATATATAGAGGAATGAAGCTAAGAAGGCTTGGGAATTCTCAAAATGAAGGTTCTGGGACAAAGTAGCCCATCAGGAGCAGAGTCTATTTCCAATGTGAGAAGCAGTCTGTTTCACCAGGGGAGGGAATAATTACATTAATGAAAATACTCATCTATCCAAATCTTAACTCCATGACCAAACAAAACATCATAATACCTCTCATTCTTACCAAATTATGAAGATACAAATATGCTGTCTAAAGATGTTTAACATAGGTAGTATTCAATGCACTATTAATCATCCAAGTTAATTTCATCAACTAATAAAAACTTAAGGTCTATTTTTAAATGCACAACTAAAATTTAATATGCCAGACTAATGTTGCTATTTCAAGAAACAAAAGTTACTAGAATTTATCCAACATTATTTCTATGATACTACAGTGGGAAAAGGATTGAATTCTAAATAAAAGGATTTGGATAAAAATCTTGACTCTTACTTGCCACCTGTATGATGTTAAATTAGAAAGTTCACTGGGAAAATATTATATTTGTTTTCTACATGTCATAATATTCTTGCACTCTAATACAATATTAACATATTTTGAAAAACATGTTTAGTTCATAGAAAATTTGACTGCAATGCAGAAAAGTGTAAAAAAGAGTTGCTTTTTTAAAATTAATTTCATTTCCTTAGATTTTTTGTTTAATGTAAGAAACAATACAATGTTACTTTGAACATTACATATGTTTAAGGTTTCTTTGAGTTCCCCAATAAGAGAATGAAGTGATTGTCTTGTTTTTACCATAAATGTATTGTATCAATTATTTCAGTACATTAAAATGAGGACACAAAACAGAAAATAAACCACTTGATGTTAGTTAAAAGAACTAAGCAGTAGAGAAGAGTATTTTGAAATTCAAAGAGCTTAAAAATTAGAACTAAATTTTTCAGGGGCTAAGAAAAGAGCTATTTAAAGATGGGAACAATTAATAAGTAAACACTGAACGGGAGAGAAATAATTATATATCATCTTGGATAGATGCACCCAAAAGAGGCTGACATTTTTTAGTTTAGATGATACTTTCTTAAAAAACAGTAGATATTGGGTTTTATTTTATTTTGTCATTAACAAAGTTAAATTCAATGTCACTACAATTATCTTCTCTTTATTGCAGATAATTTGCCTTACCAATGAACTAAATTCAATGAAATAGCATGCTGAGCATCTTGTATTATTTTAAGGATTGTTTTAAGTAAAAAAAAGGATGTTTAATATGAAGTGAAGAATGCATCCAACATTTTACCCATTGAAAACTGCTTCAACAAATGCAAATAATGCAATGAAATATCATTAATTAAGATGCATCTAATGAAGAACATGAAGTAACTTGGGCCAAATTTTACCTTTTAATCGACTATAATATAAATGGTAAATACATCTTACCATTTATGTTTATGGTTTGCTAAGCAAATTAATTGTAGACAAGATTGCAGATGACATTTTTTAACTTGTTTGAAAGAACAAATTTCTTTATTTGCACATACAAATAAAAGCTAATTACAAATAATCCTCTAATTTCTCAGTGCAAGTGTAACATTCCTACTGGTTAACACAATCATTAAATGGAGTTATTATATGCATTTGAAACTATTTGAAAATGAACTGCTTTTTAAAAATTCTGTTCTTTAGACTTCACATTAATTCACAATTTACTCATACAGGCTGAATTTATAAGCCATTACAACTGACCTATATTAACTTGTTTTGGAATGTGTGTTTGTATATCTTACATCACAAATTTTGCTAGTTTGACACTTAAACGTTTACTTATGATGTTTGTTTTAAGTAACTTCTCAGTTCATGTATTTTTCCCAGACTCTATCCCAGTCCTGCCCCATAAAGGGGAGTGATATGTTGCAATTCACTGTTAAAATTTGACTGCTTATTCAATTTTGGCCCTTTTTGTTGCTGCAAATTCTACTACTAAAGTTCAGGCATTTTCAAGTTCCACTCAAGTCTATTTTCTGAACTCCAGTTTTATAACTTTTTCAATTCATTAACACACACACACACTCACACACACTCTCTCTCTCTCTCTCTCTCTCTCTCTCTCTCTCTCTATATATATATATATATATGTATATATATATAAACTTATACAATAATAATTATGAATTCACAACAAACATAAGGCATAAGGATTCAAGTTTTAATCTTGCCTCCAATTAGTTGTACAAACATGAGCTATTAATTTCCCGTCTCTGGGCCCCAATTTCCTTATTTGTAAGATGAGGAAAGCTGAATTAAATAAATTTTAGTATATCTCCCAGGTCCAACATCCTATTTTTCTTATTTGTGTCCTTATGCATTATCTCAATTCTCCTCTTTTGTTACTCTACTCTCAAAAAATTCTATTCATCATCATTGGAATCTTACTAAACAGCTCTAAATTTAGAGCTAGATTTTCTAAATAAATGTACTCTTCAAAGTTTCTTAAACTGTTAGGCATGACCCCATATGAATATATTTGAATATATGAATAATTTTATGGGGGTCACAAAATTATGATTTATTCTCAGTAAATTTTTCATTTGGATGCCTATTTTATATACCTGCGATCACATAAAAATTTTGTGGGCAAAATAGGGTTGCAAGTGGAAAAATTTTAAGAAGCCTTGGTCTAAGTAAATGTTATTTTGTTTATTAAATTAAATTGTTATTTTTAAAATTAATCCTCTTGTTGGAGCGTATATATTTGAAATATATTAGAAAAAAGTAATAAAGCTATTTATTTTTAGTTTGATTCTAATGGAAATATGAAAAATAATGCATTTCACAACTTAAAAGATTTAAATATTTTATGTAATTTTGGAAGAAGACAGCTCATTGCATACCTGAAATTATTTTAAGATAATATGTTATATTGTTGTTAGTATTAAATATTTTAATTCTCTAATTAGCATATGTTTAGATAGGCAGAGTTTAATATAAGAAAAATATATAATATTGAAGCTTAGACACTTTTAAAATAATATAATTAAATTTTTAATTCAGGTCAGGATAAGTAAAAAAGCAAAACAAAATAAAAAAAAAACCTTTTGTTTAAAGAGAAGGAACAAAATATAGCAAGTTACATATCTCGAAATTAGAGGATTGAAGCCTGATTTTATTTTAAAATGTTAAAAATTGCATTCCTATAATTCTAACCTCATTTCTCAGTAGCTATTTTTGAAGAAATATATGCTCATTGAATATTTTTGTCCTATTTTACATATACATTAATATTCTAAATGAGCTCACTAAAACTCTAAAATAATACCACTATACTCATTTAGCTAATGTGTGTGTTTCCCAATAAATTGCCCTTCTCACAAACACTCTCAAACTGAGGCACAGACATGGATAACATGTTTGCCCTTTGCACCCTCCACCACACACACACTTAAATACCCACTTTCCTTCAGAAATCTAATACCTTTATAAGGGGGAAAGTTAGGGCCTAGAAGTAGCATCAGGGGGGGAAATGGTGAGGAAAAATGCTGAAGATCTCTCATACTATGAAAGGAAATCAACATTTAAAGGCTGTGCATTCTAGTCATTCAAGAATTGTCAATCATATTTGTTATGAAAGGTTAAAACTTGGAGGCTGCCAATCAACAAAGCAGAAATATGGAGCAGCTAAAAAATCTGTCATGTATGTACTGAACAATCAGAGAAACTCAAATACCTCTACCTGAAAACATTTATGTCAATGTTTCAGTTTTTAAATGTTACTCAATGGAATAGCCTAAAAAACGAAAACAAAAACAGAAACAATTCCATGGTTTATATTTATGAGTTTCTAGGAGCCATCTGCAATGAAATTTTATCATTATCTATTACTTGATTAGTGCTCAAAAGGCAAATGATATTTTAAGTTTGTTCTACTTCCAGTAAAAAAAAAAAAAAGGACAAGAGTCAGGATGAAGAATCTGAAATATATAGGATGCATGAAAAGGTCCTTTTCTCCAATGAGTTCTTTGTTACTTGACAATCTTTGTTCTTACAACAGCTGTTACTGGGAAGATTGCTGAAAGAGGGCTGGTAGACAGTATGAAATAAATCATCCAAGAAGCAGCTCTATGCATGGGGAATCCTTATGCCAACTGGGCTAGAACTGTTTCTGTTTCAGTATTTTCTATGGCACCCAAAATATTAGTGGGAACAACAAATATTAAATAAAGAGTATTTTTGTAAAATGAAATCTAGGTACTTTGACTTGAGTGTAAAATTATTATATTTTAATACAAAATAGTGTGAGTAGTGGGTAGAATGTTATGCTTAGTCAGACCTACATTCTACTTTGGTCTTTCACATTAGATGTTTGACCTTGAATAAGTCTTTTAATTTCTGTCTGCCTCATGCAGCAATTTAGGATTTTATCCACTAAAGGCAATCTTTATTACTGGAAACAATGTCTTCTTTGGGAATATCCAAGGCTGACAAAACTGCAGATCCTTCCTGTATACTTTAATGTAGAAAACAAACTAAGATACCATAAAATATTGGGAAATACCACACCCCCATTCTTCCTTGGTTGAAAATAGCCAACTGTTTATCAGTTAGATTTCTAGCACACGACATGATTTATGTTTGCAGCATTTGTTTTAAATCAATTGGTTGTATGCAGGATGCACAGGTTTTATCCAGACCACAATAATTCTGAACCAGACTTGTTCTGTTTTTTTTTTTTTAAAGCATATGAGAAATGGGCATGAGCACTTTGGTTTTTCAAGTAAATGTTTTCCCATGACTCGGTCTATTTCCACAAAGAGATGCCACCTCTGTATGGAAAAATAGTCTTGACAGTCCCACATGTTAAAAATATAGGGCTTCAAAATACATACACGCATACACACATACACACACACACATTCTCTCTGTCTCACTTTCTCTCTCTGTTTCTGTCTCTGTCTCTCTCTCTGTATTTCTCTCTCTCTCTCTCTCTCTCTCTCTCTCTCTCTCTCTTTCTCTCTCTCTCTCTCTTTCTCTCTGTTTCTCCCTGTCTCTCTCTGTCTGTCTCTGTCTGTCTGTGTCTGTCTCTCTCTCACTTTCTCTCTCTGTCTCTGTCTGTCTCTCTCTGTCTCTCACTTTTCTCTCTGTGTCTCTGTCTCTCTGTCACACACATACACACACACACACACACACACACACACACACACATATGCACACTCTTATTAACAAAGAGCAATCACTGTAGAAATGTGGGTTATAGTTTCCTAATTACAAAAAACAGATTATTCTATAAGGTTATTTTAATTAGTCATTTGCAAAGTACTCATAATTTGTATAGCATTATACTGGACCTTAGTAAGGAATTACAAAGACATTATAAAATAAAGCGTCAGAGTGTCAGAGAGATACAGTAGAGGAGTTGAGTGGATTCTGGAAAGTTGTTGGAGTACGTCAGAAAATTCCAAATTCTTCTGATTTCTCCCATAAACAAGAAGGCAAACAGAGTGGTAAAAATAAACAAGAGTTGGAATAAAAAAATGGTTTTCCTGGGATAACCAAAAAAGATCCGAAGAAAAATCTCAATTCTGAGCTTTGGCCCCTGTGAAATTATGAATACTTCTAGGCTACCTCCTTTGCAACAGCAAAAAACAAATGGATTTGGAAGTAGCCTCAGCCCCAGCCACAGGAATTTTCACTTTCTAGACAGTGTGGGGAGTCTGTCTGAGCAGAGAAAGACTGAGGAAATCCTTGCTGATAAGGATTACCAGGCCAGCTGTGCTGCAGAGATTTGGCCCTGAACACATATGGTGAGTGCTGAAGCACTGGGGCAGGGATGCTGCTAGCTATGGGCATCCACAGAAGGACTGAGTTCTTGGATTCAGTTCCAAAAAAGGAGAGAACTGAAGGAGGACCTTAGACTACAAGCACCATGCCCCATATCCCAGTACCAGAGATGATTATAATAAGCTTCTATTTAAAAAAAGAGATCCAGCAAAGGAGAAAGAATCCAACCATAGAAAGTTACTATGGGAATAGAGAAGACTAAGATTTGTCTTCAGAGGAAAATACTGAAGGGAAAAAAGTCTTTCTTACCCCAAAAAAGAATGCATAGAAGTACTTGAAAATTAAAAACAAATGAAAGAGATTGAGAGAAAACATTTTTTCAAAGATTATTAAAACAAGATTGTGTAAAGAAAGTCAACAACCTGGAAAAATACAGGAGAACAGATTAAAATGAGAAAACATAATAATAATCAATCTACCTGAACATTGCAATCAGAAAAAAAAGATCACTATAATAATACAAGAAATGATTAAAGAAAATTATCTTGAAGTGTAAGAACCAGGCGAGAAGGTAGAAACAGAAAAAAAAATCCACCACTCACCACCTAAAAGAGAAGTGATGTGGAAAATCTAACAGAATATCATGACCAAATTGTGAAACTTCCACCTCAAGGAGAAAATATGAGCAACAAGAAGAAAACAATTCAAATATGCCATAGCCACAATTAAAATTGCACAAGTCCTAGCAACACCTACTGTAAGAGACCACAGATCTTGAAATACTATATATCAGAGAGCAAAAGAATTAAAATTGTGGCTGAAAAAATTATACCCAGAAAAGTTAAGCATAATTGCTGACCAAATATACAACCAACATACAAACAAAAAAAACATCCAATGATGACAGTCAGAAGATTTTGTTGCAAAAAAGCTTGAACTTAAAGGAAAATTTGACATACAAAATCAAGAGAAATTAACAAATGCTGCAAATCAGGCCTTGATTTATTGTTGCATTCTTATCTCAACTTGAGGTGAAAAACTATTAATGATGCAGATTAAATTTAAAAAGGTGTCAAGAGTACTTCCCCTCATTCCAGCTGGTTGATATATTTAATATTATACCACTGCTACAAACACAAATCAGTATGATTGCTAACCTCTGGCTGAAAAGGATAAGAGATAGACATGGGATTTATTACAAGGTTTGAAGAAAAGGAAGATATGGGGGGAAAGTACCAAAAGATTACATGGATGATGCAAATGATAAGAAGAGAGATGGTGAATAGCTTTTTGAGAGATTATATTTAATTATGCCCTTTATTGTCTATAATAAAAGACAACACAATAACTGGTAGATGGTCTTTAATAATTCAAACCTCCAAAGATCTATGACTTAACTGGCATGAATATGCCTGCTATACTAAACTACATATGATGATACAGCAAAAAGAACATCAGCCCTAGAGTCAGAAGACTTCCATTCAAATCTTCTCTGTCACTTACTTCCTTTGTGATCTTGAGCAAATCATTTAACCTCTCTGAGTCCCAATTCACTTATTAGGAAAATAGGGTGGAGATTTAAACTAGAAAGTCTCTGAGATTTCTTATATTTCTGTATCTACGAACTATATGAGGTTTAGCAATGGGTTTCTCTGAAGTTAGCAAAACTAGCTTTCTAATGATAGTCAACAGTTAAGTGTCAATAGCTTAAGCCAATATACTTGAAATATTTCTGGTGTTTTTAGACTCTGGAAGAATTTATGATCCATTGATAAAGAATTCAAGCATCTAGTTTCACCTCAAAGTCATCATGACCATCAGAGTACACAGAAAAGGTGAAGTCTAGATAAAGTTTTATAAGAAATGTGCTAATCTTCTAATCTCCTACTGTCTACTAGATTAGCAGTCATGGAAGAAGTGATAACTGAACTGTACTACTGAAAGAAGATAGCAAATGCCTATCTTTTATCACAGTTTTTTTTTTCTTGGCTTATCCTCATAATTGGTTATTCGATCACAAAAAAACAAATCCTTATGAAAAGTCAGAACTTAATATCTTTTTGTTATATATACTGAACTTAATCACTGAACTATATCTGGAAAGTTAATGACTCACAATGACAACTAATGAATACTATATATTGAAAAACCAAAGACTAGTGGAAATTCCTAAAATTCAGGGACTGGAAGACCTAAGGATCATCCAATAGTAAAATCAGGGAATATTTTTTATTAGATCATTACCAGGGTAGGCCACAGAAACAGTGTTTACAACGGTCCAGACAACTTTAATCTTGGGTTTGGTTAGAAAGCTTTTTTAAAAAATCATCGGAATAGGGAAGTTCTGGTTGGGGAGAATTTCTGGAGATTTAGAATGGTATGGACACTCATAATCTCCTTTGAACTAATTTGAATCTAAGATGACTCAGAAACAACCTCAATTTTCCCCATCCTATTATAATTTGTTCTTCATTCTCAAAGAGAACCATGACATCAGGATAGACACATTGTGACTTGCAAGTGAAGGGGAGAGAGGAAGGAGCTACATTGCCACCTTGAACTGGTTAGCTGGGTTCCCAGTATTGTGGCTACTACATGCAACAGCCTGAGAGACATGACAGATAGATCTCTTACAAAACAGCATGTTATTTCAGTCCTCTTTGGAATAGGATGCCTGAAAGGTCCAGAGCAGGTATTCTTAACCATCAAGTAGTTTATGAAGTTTGATGGAGAAAAATTCTTAATTTTAATTTTCACTAACCTCGAGTTGAAACGTAGCATTTCCTCTAATTATTTAAAAACATTATCCTGAGAAAGCTTTACTGAACTATCAAAATATAAAAAAATGTTGAAATCCTATGCTCTGGAGTTATTTTGAACTCTATATAGGATCATTTTGGCTTTTTTATTATACACAATCCAATTCAATTAATATTTATTATGTCTTTTCTCTATGCAAAGTGCTCTCAGGTACTTGGAAACAAAGACAAAATTTAAAATGGCCTAAGAGCTTTTATTTTATTCAATGTCAGGGGCATCCAGGCTGTCCACTAGAATCATGGCAAACTATTAGCATATCTCTGATATTATGGGCAAAAAATGAAACATCATTTAAGGGATTAAGGTTTGCCATGGATTCCTTAGTTCTTTTCAGTTGTGCTTCATTATTCAAGAAGTTGTTCTCATATTTCTATTCTCTCCCAAGTTATTCTTCTCACCTCAGAAAGTAGTTACTAAAATAGGCTATTATTCACTGCTCAGGTGTTCCTACTAAAGAAGTTAGTTGCAAGGAACCCTCAAAGAGCATGTTTATTCTGACAAGTATGTTTCATTTGAGAAGATGTTTACAATTAAAGCCTAATTAGGGAAAAGCTTTCCTAGGAATATAACACTGGGATGAATCATTTATGTTCCCAAAAGCACTGCCTCTCATCCCATGCCTCCAGTCTTGTCATTGTCCCTGCTTTTCCACTGCTGCTTTTCCTTGGGTTTAGCTGTCACATGTGACATGTGTTATAATAATATTCCAAAACTCACATTCTTCTCTCATATTTTTAAATTTATTTTTTCAATTGCCAAGTATTTTCTCTCCCTTACAACTCCCCAATCCTGGAGGACAAGGAGGAGGGGAAGGGAAAAGAGGGGGAAAAAACCTTAGTAGTATCTATGCATAGTCAAGCAAGACAAATTCCCACATTGGGCATGTCCAAAAATATTTTTATTTTTATATGTAAAGATCAGTGGAATGTGCATGAGTACTTCAGAATCATAATTGGCCATTAAATAGAATGAGACTTCTTAAGTGTTTGGAAATTTTTTGGTTCAGAATACTGTTATTGTATAAATTGTATTCCTGCTTCTGTTCACTTTATTTGCATAAGAAGTTCATATAAGATTTCCAGACTTAAGTGGAAACTATGTCTCATCATTTTATAGCATGGTAATATTAATTAAATATGCACAAACACACTCATATATATATATACACATACATCCGAACATATATTTTGCATCCAAAAATATCTTGTAGTTGCTCTACAAGACAGCATAGTTCAGAGGAGACTAATTAGGAAGATGTGATTCAAGTAGACCAGAATAAAGAGAAACCCTATACTAAGGTAGTGTGATTTCCATCAGTATAGAGTTCTAAAATGATGCAATCAAATTGTTTTGAAATACTGAAGTATAGTTTTTCAAATACTCAACTTACTACACTCAATTTTTTTTTAATCTCAAAGTCTGGTTTTCATATTTAAAATATGTCTATTTCAAAAGTTTAATTAATTTTTGTTTCTAAACTTCTCACATAAAATTACCTCATTGAGGCTCTTGAACTAAAATAAATATTTTAAAATATTTTCCAAACATTATAATACTTATGGATTAACCAACAAGTGCTTAATCTTTTAACATTTTTTAAAAATAAAATAATGAAAAGAATTATGTGACATCTTTTTCCAATGACCAATTAATGGAATATTACAGGAGAAATGGAATCATTTCAACACTGGCATGCTTATTATAAGCAAGAGGGGGGGAAAGAGGACAGTTGGCTTTATTGTATCTAAACACAACAAGAAAAATCATTTCATGTAACATTTGGTTATCTCTTGTTGCAGTGCTCATGATAAATATTTTCAAAAGGTCCACCATGAAAAGGACTGCAGCTTGTATGCCAACATCTGTTCCAGAGAATAAAGAGGGAAAGAAGTTCAATGGAAAATTGTGTTGAGCTAAAATTAAGAACCAAAACTTGGACCAAGATACCTGCCAACTAATGAGAAAACTCCTGGTACAGGATATTATGATTTAGAATAGGTACATTTGTGTAGAACATACAACTGAAAAGAAGCAATGTTATGATTGTTCTTTTGTTCTGTTTTTTTAAAGGTAGGACATGTTTTCATCTCCCAAGAAATAGACTATTTTAATTGACATTCATATACTTTTTTCTTTTTTTATCCATTTTGACAATTTTTTCTTTTACTATTTTAAAAGTACACAGCTATCCATTTTTATGGCAGGAGCTTTGTTTTAGACAGATGTTCTTTGTTAAAGTTGCAGTGTTCCTGCAGATATGGAATTGTTTTATGCAGAATAATGATCTAAATGTATGTGCAAATAAATTCACTATGCTTGAAATATTTTAGCCTGTTTTAAACATAAATTAAAATAAAAGCTATTTATTTGTTAATCAATTCAATAAATCTTTCCAAAATAAATTGATATGTGTAAGGGTTAAAAAGCCTCTAGAAGCTAGGAATGCAGTTCAAGGCATGTGGGAGGACCGGAGGGATGAGAGGTTCCAAGGCACAGGCGAGTCCTATGTGGAGGTGGGGCATAGCCCCAGGAGGCAGTATCTGACCCCAGGTGCCATGACTTCCTCCTTAATGCTCTCAAAGCCTAGCATGCCTCCCTCCTTCTTCTCGGGCCAATCCCATTATGCCAGGTTCCTAGAGGGCCTCCCCTTCCCCCAGATCTCAAGGGGGGTATAAATATGTGCTATCTAAGAATAAAGTTCTCTTTCGCTTCACCTCTACCTCCTGGTGGTCTGTCTCTATGGGATCCGGGTTGGTGCCCGAAGGTGGGTAAGCGTGGCCTAGCCGTGCCGTTGATGAACTGGCATTAAGAGGAGCTCAAAGAGGAGCTACCGGGTTAGAGTAGTCCATAGGGGCGTAACAGATATGTATCTTGATATTTGATTAATTCAATGTAAAGTTAAGAATAAGCAAGGATAAAAAATGTTGATGGAAAAATATGATTCAATAGCTAAGACTGAGAAAGACCAAAGGCTAACATACAAGTTTCACACATATATCATTAATACTTTCTTGGAGAAAAGAATCTGAGGGCAGTGGTCATCACATCACACACAAAAATGAAGCAGATTATATTTTAACAGACAGGAAATAACTCTTTAACGATTTGGAAATTATTCCTGAGTCAACAGATTCTCTGTGGTCAGAATAGTGATTTAAAATTTAAAAAGATAAACATTAATACAGGGGTAGGAAAATTAAAATGAGGAAAAGATATAGTGGTCATTAAGTCAAATTAAAGTATATGAAAGAAAGGACTTTGAAAAGGATTGTAAAAATTTCATGCCAAATGTTGGTGTGAAACTTGTCACACAGTGTGGGTATTGAGAAGAAAGGACAAGCCTTACAGATGAGAATTTGGTTCCATGACTACCTCTAGCACATACTATCTAAGAAATCAGAGGCAACTCACTAACCCTTTGATATCCAACTCTTATAGTGGTAATTCTATTAAGACCATACTCAATGCCTGAGCCAATTGGCTAAAAGTATATATTATTTGTACTGAGGAAGAATATTCACATTCTGATGGTTCCTGACACTGATAAAATCACATATATTGACAAAAACTATTAACTGCCATAAAAAGAAAGCCAAAAGGACCTACAATCCATTTAGTCAACAAACACTTGATTTACTTTCCAAAAGAACAGAGATATGCCAAGTAAAAGCAATTTTTTAAATTTGGATTTTCAACTTTTGGTTTGGAATTTCAACTTATTTCTAAAATCTAAAAATTTAAATCTAAAATCTAAAATGGTGGAAGATTATCAGTAATTGACTCAAGAAGCAGTAGAGGGGGAAAAGTTTTATGGAAAGCTTAGAGATACAGGATGAAAGTGGACAGCAAATACATCATAACTAAAAAATGATCTGCAAGGATTGCTTTTTATTAAAGAAACAAACTTTTTTTATTATTAAAGACAATGCAACCACTACATTTTGTTAATCATATGATAGTCTTGCATTTGTCACAGAGAAACTAAAAATAACATTAGAGAAATCACAAATGCAAACAGCAACAGGACCAGACCAAATATTTGCAAAATGAAGCCATGCAATAAGAGATACAATTCAATGGAGGAGAAGGAAAGATACCCAAGACAGGTCTCCACTGCCATCCAGAGCATTTGCTCTTTCCCACCTTTCTTGCAAGGTCCTGGCCTTGGTGTGCCTATAGGTAACCCTGTCCTAAGTATCTGCTACCTGGTTCTGGGTGGAGAAGTCATTTCCCTCAGACCTTTCTATTGGTTTACCAGGTCCTTTCTGGGAATCAGCATTAGCACTGCAAGGTCTACATATATTCTTACAGCCAACAATGGATTCTTAGAATGGGGCTGAGACTTTCAGCTTTTTAGATAACATTATTTGCTGCCTCCAAGAACAGACATACATTGAAGATTAAAGATGTAGAAGAAACCTCCATAAGTTAAAGTAAAGAAAGATATAAATGTGTCCTAGATGTGACTGTCTGAAACAAAAGCATGTCTTTTGTGGTTATTACTATAAGGAAGTTCACAACCAGAACCAGACTGTAGAAATCAGGAGGGAGATAAGTAAACAGGAAGGGAGACCTTATTAAGGCCCCCACAGTTGACAGTGTAGTATCATACCAAGGAAAAACTCCCTCAGAAGATCAAGGCTAGCAAGTCATCTAGCCAGACAAAAAGTGACCATCCAGATAGCACAAGTGTATTCAAAGAAGATTATTGCACATTAAACACGACTCTCTGGAAACTTGTTTCTTTTACCTTATTTCTATGTGGGGTTCCAGGAAAATGCTCTCAAAAGACAGTATAGTCTGGTGGATAAGGCACTAAGCTAGAAGTCGCGAAAATTGGGGTTTGAACCTCAAATGACCCAGGGAACTCCCCCAACTTCTCTGTACCTTAGTTCTTTCACCTATAAAATTAAAGGATTCAACTCAATAATTATAAGGTTATTTCCAGCTCCAAATCTGTAAGTTTGTTAGCACACTATGCCACTATAATCTGCATCTGATACTAAATAGAATGTTATCTGATAGAAGAACTGATGACCTGATGTAATATCAAGAAATGCTAATATTTGCAAGTATCCTACATCTTTGGGGGAAAATGTTTATTTTGCTGACTATAATTCATATGATTTTAAAGTTAATATGAAATAGGAAAATTTGAATTTTGTTAGGAATTCTCTTTTGTAAGATTCAATTACTTTTGCACAAAAAGCCTGTGTTTTTATACACACATGCCTTCATTATCCAATATTTGACTTATTTGCCAAGTAGACATACCAAGTTGACATTGGTTTAAAACATCTCTTTTTTGTAAAATCTTACCAAAAAATGATAATGGGTTATTCTGATTAGTTTCATCTTATCAAAAAATGCATAATTATTAAGTGTTGATTACTATAATAAAGACTGATAAAGCAATCCATTCACAAAGAAAACAGCACATGTCATTTTCAGACATTGATATGCAGTTAAGTTAACCAATCTATAAAACATATTCATTAGGTTATTGTATTTATGATACACATAGACTATCAAACTTGTCCATTAGGCCATTATATCTTTCATTAACACAAATGATGAACTAGTCTTATATTTGAACAGGAGGAGAGAGTGAGCTGTGTTGCCTACAGGGAAATATAAAATTATTTTAATGATCCCTAAACTTTCCTCTGAATCAAAAGTTAAAATGTTTAATAACAATTTTCTGGCAATATTATGGCTGAAAGGCCATAGTACCTGAAAGATTTAAGTTAAGGATCACCCCAAGGAGGATAGAAAAGTCTTAAATGCACAAGAGCAGGCTAAAATGTTACAGACAAAGAGTTACAGACAGGAGGGAAGGAGTTCTTCCCTCCTAAAAAAAAGAATAATCTCAGATATATTTATATCTACCTCTATCTATTTCTCTGTCCGAGATATATTTAATAGAAGGGAATGGCCATCCTTTTGGCTGGATGAACTAGAATAAAAATAAAAATAAGGGAGTTGAGGTTGATGCACCTGGAGGTTAGAGTATTGGAGGACATTCAAATGTAGAACCTAACTACTAATATAGTTTCTTGCATATTGTAGGCACTTATTAAATGTTTGTTGAATTAACACAAATAATTAACACAAAAAATCATGATCCTTAAAGAAGATCTGGTCATATGGTGAAGAAGAGGGATAATTAATGAATGGCTCTTTTTGATGGCATCATCTCTTCAAGAGAAATTGAAGAAAGATCCCAGAATATTTTATGAATCTCGAGATAGTGCATCTATGTCGAGACATAGACAAGAATTATACTAGGAAAGGATATTATATTCTGCACTATTGAAACGATTACTTAGACTGATCTATCCACAGATCAATTCTGTAGCTGTAGTATTAGTGAAAACTGAAGATTTTGTTTCAATTTTTGGTCAGAGAAATGAAAAGTGGACTAAGACTGGATGTTTTTTATTTATTTTTCTTTCTTTTTAAAGTAAAAATGTTAGCTCCCTGTTTTTCCCAGGTAACTGTGTCAAAAAAATGTTTTCTTCTCCAATGAAGTAACTGAAAGAAAACAGCTCTAATTTTTCCACAGGGAGCAAATATTTTACTGCTGAAATGTAGTAAGGAAAAGGGAGGAACAAGTATAGAAGAACAGGGAGAATATGTTCTCTTATTTATCCACCACCCATTTCAGCAGTAAAACCAGGTGCCTGGAAAAAACACTACGTAAACTGGCTCCAGTCCCTACTTCTAAAACTACTTCAAAAATTATGCCCTTCACATACTCTACCATACAGTCCATTGCTGTCACTTAAAGCACTTCATTTCAACTCCTACTCTTTACCTTTGGACAAGTTGTCTCTGATCCCTAGAATTTTCTCTCCCCTCACTTCTGACTCTTAAGATTGCCAATCTAAATCAAAGCTGAAGCCAGCCATTTCTTCCTACTTGGGTTTTTCTTGATTTCCCTTAATTTTAACTGCTCTGTCATCCCATCTATGAAATAACTTGCATCTACTAACTTTTACTTACCTGATTATATGTTATTTTTCCTTCAGAGACTACAATTTCTCTAAAGTCAAGCTTGCTTTTTTTCCCTTCATTTTACCAATGCCTCACACTTTGCTTCGCGGGTAACAGGCACTCCAATAGGCAAGTCTTAACTCACCAAGTCTTTCCCAAATATTCTTCACTAAAAGTCAGAGTAGCTGACTGTTTCTTTTACTTCTATTTCCTTCCTGCTCTTCAAGGTTATACACAGGCTGTGTACTTCTTTTCTGTTTCCTATTAATTTGGTTTCAGCTTTAGAAATATGGAAAATGAATTTTCCCTGAGCATATATGTGGTAATTTTACTCATTAGCCCATCAAAACTTGATGTAATTTTGTTATGGTGTAGAATCACTAAATATTCTATTCTATTAAAGATAATAATACATCATAATTAAACATTGAGGCAGACATTGTATAGAATAATAATTGACTGAATACTCTGTTGATTCAATAATATTTACATGTTTGCATACTTATGAAATGTATACATCTTTGCATATAACTTATCCTATCTTTGCACACATGTCATATTTCCATTGTCCAAGAAAAATGATGGTTTAAGGTTTGGGGTTTTTTTTAAATGTATAAAGCAACATGGTATAGTTGATAAGAGATTGAGCCTCATAATTAGGGTAGTCTGGATACAATTTAGTATGTGACATATTTAAGTTATTGAATTGTGGGTAAGTCATTTAACTTCTCATCACCATTACTCTAAGACTGAAAGTTTCAGAATAGTTCCCTTGGAAAATGAATTTCCTCTCTATGAATTCCCTTCAGCAGGGAATTCATACAAGTGAGATCATGATCACGATGACTGACTCTCTCTTATTCTGTATGTAGGTGTGTGTGTAAGCTCATAGTAAGAATTCCTATCTCTTCTCTATTCTTCCTCTAGTCTCACCATCTGGTAATTTTACATCTCTGCTCAAAATACTTCAAACAGTCACTTACTGCTTCATCAGTAAAGTTATTTTGCATAGTATTCAAGATTCCTTCATAAGTATCTTGCTACTTGGTCAGATTTATTTCATATTATTTCATGTATTTTATGTCCCCATCAAACTGAGTCCAGGAACCACACACACACACACACACACACACACACACACACACACACACACACTTTACTGTCTCCATGCCTTTTCTCACACTATTCTTTTATGTCTGAAATAGTTCTACAAATAAATTCCTGCCAATTCCTTACAGGCCAATTCATAGGTCATCTTCTGTAAGAAGCTTTACCTGATTTTTCCAGTACTTAAAAAGGTCTTCAAACCACAGAGTACATGAATTGTATATCTCTTACTGAATACTTATTATCTATTATTTTGTATCATCATTAACATGATACTTTATTGTGTAATGAAGGTGACCATAGTTTCTCTAAGACTATTATTCTAATAGATTCCAGATTGGAAAGGTCTGAAAGTTTCGGAATAATTCTAGAGATTTGAGCATAAACACACTGGTGGACCATGTGTCCTTTATCTAGTCATAAACATCTGCAAAAGTAGCATCATTATGAAGCCAATAGTGATATGTTTTCATAGCCAATTAATAGATAGACAATTATAATACTTTACAACTTTACTACATCTACACTATAGAAAGAAAATCTGCAAGGTAGAACAAAATTAGACCTGATAAAAATCACTTAGCCTTCAGAAAATTTTAGGATGCACTGTCTCAGTGGGTATAGTAACTTGTGTCTTTATATATAACAGTGAGAGATTGCTAATTTATAGAGTAATTGCTAAAAAGTAAATGCAAAGATGAAGTCTCTTCACCTCAGTGGTGAGACTTCACATCAATTTATTGATATTAGTTAATGCTCATGGAAAGATGTAGAAAACAGAACCCATTGATTCCAGTTTCTACATCTTTCCATGACCATTAATCAATATCAACAAATCCCAACTAGTGAGAAGAATCATAAGCAACATTCCTCCATTAAGCACATTAATGAACTCTATTCACTGACCTCCCATATGCATGTCACATTGATATGTTTAAAAAAATGATTTATTTGTATTCTACTAATCCCATATTTGTGATAGTTTGATTAGACAGTGCTTAATTTACCTCTGCATTATCTATAAAGAAAGGATTTGCTAAGCAAATCTATAATGTAAACAAGATTGCCAAAAGAGGCATATTTAGCCTACTTAAGAGAACAAATGTTTTAAGGACTTTGGTGTATTAATTATTCTCACATAAACAGATGAGTCTCTTATAGTCTCTCTTCATGCACTCATTCACAAAGCATTAATTAAAAATCTATAACACGCTCAGCTCAGTAGGAATAGACTTAAGGGTCCAAGGACAAAAGCAAAAATCCATTTCTTTAACATGTATACATATAAAGCAAATTAAGTACAAAATATACATTAGTAAAGCATACAGTAATTTCCTGGGTAAGGTATTTTCCAACCAGATAGGAATCATTTGGTGTTGTACTTAAACTGTTTTTGGGAAAAAGTTATTTAGAAGGTGAGAAGTCACCTAGTCAGTAATTTTCAGCTATCTGGAATATATCATGCAAAACAAATGGGCTGAAGATGGAAATGGAAGAATGAATGCATGGTTGCTTCCTCCCTGGCAGAGACATTCTCTTTTCTTTAGCTGATTTGTGATGGGTAATTGTCTCTGTTGAAATGTGACAGCTGAGGCAGGGTTGTATTGGGACATGCTGGGCAATTGAATCACACACATACAAAAAGTACTAAATACAGAAATTGTATTAATATTTTTCCTTTTCTTTCTTAACTCTATATAATCAACAAAACAAACATCAAGTTCCAATTTGTAGCATTTGCCAATTTCTGAAGTATAAATGCTCACACTAAAAGGAAAGCCTTAAGAGTTGGCTCCTGTAGCATTCAAGAGTCTAGGTCACAGGGGTCCTCAAACTATGGCCCGCGGGCCAGATGCAGCAGCTGAGGACGTTTATCCCCCTCACCCAGGGCTATGAAGTTTCTTTATTTAAAGGCCCACAAAACAAAGTTTTTGTTTTTACTATAGTCCGGCCTTCCAACAATTTGAGGGACAGTGAACTGGCCCCCTATTTAAAAAGTTTGAGGACCCCTGACAGGACATAAACACCCTCAGATGGAATACAATAGAAGTAGTTATAAGTCTAGCTCTTCCATTAGTAAATCTTGCTAAAACAAAGAATGTGTGATGCAAAGCAAGGTGAAATAAACCTGTAAAGCTTGCCTAAAGCCAGATTGCAAAGGGCTTTAAACACCAAACAGAGGAGTATGCTTTTTATTCTAAGAAACAGGAAGCCACTGGGATTTTTTGAGCCAAGGAGTGATATACTTTAGAAATACTGATTATTGACTTGGCAAACATGGAGAATAAGGTGGAGGAGAAATAGGCTTTGTAAGAAAAACAATTAGCAAGCAATAGCACAAGTGAAAGGTGATAAGGGCCAGAACTCAAACAGTGCCTATGGAAGTGAGGAAAGCAGGTGGACATTAGACATATTGACATGCTAATGGAATTAATAATGCTTAGAAACTAATTGGACAGAAAAAAATGAGATAAAAGGAAATAATTAATTAACAAGTATTTATTAAATGTTTACTGTGTATTAGGTACTGACAAATACAAAGATCAAAAAAAAAAAAAAATGAAACATCTATCCTCAACTGCTTTACATTTTATGGGCTAGGGAAGAGAACACCAGGCATATCTTTAAGGTTCATACAAAGCAAATAGAGAGTAATTTAGAGAGAAAGGATCCTAGGAGTTAAGGAAGATATGGAAAGGACTTTGGTAGAAGGTAGTTTGAGCTGATTTTCAATAGAAATAAAGTCATATTAATGTATAAAAGGATCACTATGTCATAACCTTTTAATACATTAACATAACTCATCAAACCCTCATCCTTTCTCTCTAATAACTGAAAGGGATCTGGATTTTGGACAATCAAAAAACTAGCCACACCTTTGGAGGCACTTAAATAGCTAAATTCTAGAGACAGGGAGTTGGAGAGTTTGAAGCAAATCAGGCAAGGAGTCAATAGTGGAAGAACCTGCTGAGCAAACAGAATCGCTCCTTTTTTTCTTCTTCTGAAGAAGGGGAGGTAAGGGAGATTTCTTTGTCTTTAGTCTTTGGTCTTAGTATCTATCTATTTGACAAAATGAGATTCATTATCTTGTAGTTAGGAGAGGAGAGATTTCTGGGAGCCCAGCTGAATGACAATTATAGGAAAAAATAAAGTAGTCAAGGCAAAGTCTCATGAGGACTCTATAAGGACAAAAGGACAAGGCCATGGAATTCTGCATTTGTGAGCTGTTCTGATTACATATATTCCCTATGCAGGGGTAGTTAAAGTCAAAAGACTCAAGTTTGAGTTTGATTCTGACAGATATTAGCTGTAATATTCTTCTCTAAAATATAATCTTCTCTGGGAGCAGGTTTCTTGGGGGGCTTCTGGGATCAGCCTTCCTTTTAGTTCAGTGATCACCCCAAATGCAGCCCAGAGTTAAAGTCCAAATCCTTTATTTTCTCTTTCCAAGTCTTATCTCCTTCACTTGGGGCTTGGCTAGTTTTTCTTAGAGACCTTCTGCCTTCTGCAATCTTGGTTCGAGAGCTTAAGCTGCCTTCTCTGGCTTGTGAATCTCCTTGACTGAATCTTGGCTGAGGCTCAGAGCTCCTAGTGGGCTTCTGTTCTTTAGTGGGCTTGTCCTTTTTGGCCCTGAGAGCTCCTCCTTATATATTCTCTCTTAAAGGTGTGAATCTTGTGGAATTATAGCAAGTACTAAGTATATATCAATTAGAGAATCATTATCTCATCAATTCTACTTAATACCTTGTTTCAAGTTCTGGCCCATAACATCTCCTTGTAGGATCAGATCAATCATACTGAACTATGCTAAATTAGATAATTATTGTCTCTATCAATTCCACTGTCTTAGTACCTTGTAAGAATCCTAACAATTAGTTACTAAAATAACTAAAAATAAAAATTAAAGAATATGAAATTAAACTAAAGGTACTAAAATATTGTTTACTACCTAATGAGAGGTGGCACAGAGAATAGAAAACAGGCTACAGACTCAAGAACCATGGCTTTGATTACCATTCCTGACATATACAAGCTGTGAAATTCTGGACAAGTTTACTAAAGTTCTCTGTGTTTCAAATAATTCTATATGACTATAACAAATAGGATAGTTGCTGATGGACATTAGAAGAATGATTTTCTTTCATAAATAAAATCACAAGTCAAGATAAAAAAAGAGTATATCTCAAAAGAGGTATTGTAAAAAGCAATGAGAAAATATGTTCAAAGTCTGCCTTAAACTTTAAGGAAGTCTTTAAATGAGAATTCTAATTTTTAAGTGAATTGAGTTTTTAAAAAGGGATCCTCTGGATCTCTGGACCAGCTTGTGGGCTGGATCAGCTTATTCTTAGGAATTTCTAAAGCAACCCATCCTGTTGCTATTGTCAACTATGATGGGAACCCAAGTTTTTCCGGACTGTCTTGATTAGCATATTTCAGACAGTTTTGATGGAAAGTCAAGTTTTCCCAAACTGTCTTTAAGACAATCTCAACATCGCAATACACTGCCTTGTCACTTCCTAGATCCTGCCTTTATTCTTCCCTCCTCCCTCGGGGCTATGAAACTCCTTCTTGGTTTCTTCCTTCCTTTATTACCTAGATCTTGTCCCCTACTCTTTCATCTCCCCTGAGCTATAAAAGCTGTGTTCCTCAAAAGCAAATGCTTAGTCATATTTGTTTGTGCCATATAGGTAATAAAATGGCAAATTTCTGTTATTTGTGATGGATATCTACATAATACATTGTTCCATGCCATGAACCAAATCTCTATTACACTATTTTTATAATATTCTTTTATAATTATGCTCTCCCAAATCTATTTCATGTCACTACTTATGACATCTTTATTGCCACTTCACTAAGGTGGGCTATTGAGAAACTATGTAATATAGCTATGCTATCTCACAGTTTAGAGAAAACAAGTATTTGTCTTACAGCAATAAATTTATTCTGGAAAGGAGAGTCTTCCATAAAACATGTATGCACAATTACACAGAAAGCTAATAATTATCATTCACCTTTGAGCTTTCAAATGCAGTTTGTTCTTTTGAAACTTACTGATTAGCTTATATGTTATAATTCTTATCTGAAGATAAGCTGCTTATTAGAAGGAGGAGACCTCTGGACTCATCACTTCCATTTCCTTCATTTCACAGAAGAGGAAACGAACAGAATAAGCAAGCAATGTCACACATAGTTAAGCTCCAGAATTAGGCAATGAAACCAAACATTTTGACTTCTGATTCATTCACAGATGATAAGATAGGAGTTTTCTTTATGTTTTTATAATACCATTCCCTAAAATTTCTCTTCTACTATGCTGCCTCCTCTTCTTCCTCTGAGCCAAACTGAGTCTTGTTAAAGACCTTAATTTAAAAGGGCTAAGGTCTCCCACTGCATCTGGGGCCATCTCCACTGGACCCAATGGTTCTAGAGGAGAAAGTGAGGCTGGTGACTTTGCACATCCTTCCCTTGCTTAAATTCAATTGATTTGTATGTCACAACAACACCTCTTTGATATCATGCTCCTCTTTGAGAACAAAAAACAAACAACAACTTTTTTCTAATTTCCATAAATATTTCTCTATTCAGAATAATAAGCAAAGTTAAGTTTTCCTGAAACATGGTGTATGGGTAACAAATCCTTTAATGATAGAGTAAATTCATGATTAACTGAAAATACTAATTACAAATATAACTTTTTAAAGGTAGCAGAATACATGACAATCAGAAATATACCAAGAATTCTTTCTTCTCTAGAATTTATACCTTTTAGAGAATTAACTTCCCTTTTTACCTCCATTTTAACACACTCTCTCTTTAGCTCTTTTTACTATGACCTAGTCCAAACATTTCTCTTCACCTCCTTTTTAATATCTCTCTTCTACAGATGTTAAAAACAATTCAGGCTGATAACATTTTCCCCAAAATTCTGCCTCTTTCTAGTTAACTGGTTAGTGTTCATCCACAGTTTTTGCTTCTCCTGACAGACATGCCCAAGCCATGCATGTACTTTACATAATTTCTATTTTCATTTTACAATTCTATTTTCACTACAGCTCAGTAATCATATTATTTTACTCTAAATAATTTGGCATGAAAAATGAACTGCATGAAATTAAACTTGCCTAGTTTATTTTTAATAAATCAAGTACAATGATGATATTAAGCTTCTCTATTCAGATTACAATGTCTTTTTTGTGTATGTAGATTTTGTTTTGTGTTTTTTTTTTCCAAGTAAAAAACTCACCTTAACTATGCCACGAATATGCATTTTTGCTATCATCTCAGCAGTGTAGAGAAACATCAATAGAGTATCCAGGGTAAAGGTGACATATTGAAGAGGTGGATAATGTTCAAATGTCTTTGGAGTATTCATACAAACTGAAATGACGCTGATGATGGCACAGATGCGCAGCAAAGAGTGAACCCACTGGAAAAAAAAGTCAAATAATTAATTTGATTTCACCATATGATATACTATTCAATGTTTGAAACTCATAATAAAAAAGTAAGATATTTGAACAGACAAATTCCTAATATGCCAAATTGTAAATTGTCTCATTATCACGTAGAAGAAATTCAGTCAAATTAAAATCTTTACGTAGATTATCTTTCACCTTTTTAGCATTTTTCACATTAATAATATTATGACAACTTGCAAGTATAATTTGTTGGTACAATGGGTAGATTTCTAGATTGGAGACAAGAAGATCCAATTTTAAATACTGCCTTAGACATTTACTAATTGTGTAATGCTGAGTAGATATTTATCATTTCTTAGTCTCAGTCTCTCCACTTGTCAAATGGGCACAAAATACTATTTCCTGACTCAGAAGGTTGTTGCAAGGATCAATTAACATAATATAGGTAAAGTAATTTGCAAAATACAAAGTATTTTATAAATATTAGTTTTTATTGTTATTATTATACTATTCCATACTATATCAGGCATTCTTTTTTTTTAAGTACTGTGTGGTGAGGTTTTTTTTTAAATATATTTTACTTATTTCATTAAATATTTTCCAACTACATGAAAAAATTTGATCTCCTAATTCTCTCCTTTTCCACCATGTTTCCCCCCACTACTTGGGAAAGCAAGCTATTTGACATTCATTATACATGTATGCAAAACATTTTTATATTAGTAATGTTTCAAAACAGCCAAAAAAAACAAAAAAAAAATAAGGAAAAGTCTGCTTTTATCTTCATTAAATTCTGTCTCTGGAGGTAGAAAAGGTCCTTTGGAATTGTCTTGGATCATTTTCTTGATCAGAATAGCCAAGTTTTTTTTTTACAGTTGATCATTGATACAATATTGTTGTTACTATATACAATGTTCTTCCATTTCTGTTTGCTTCACTTTCTATGGATTCATTTAAGTTTTCTCTAGTTTTTCAAAAAGCATCCATCCTCCTTATCATTTCCTATATGAGGTCTTGGGGAACTAGGTGTGTCAGCAGAGAAATCTAAAAGATAAAATTATAATATTCCCTGAAGCAAGCAGGAGAGGGCACAGATGGGATCAACTCAGCTTTACAGTCCCACCTCTGGTGGAGTTCTTTGGAAAAGCCACTTTACTACATCCAATCAGAAGGCCTAGTTGTGATGTCAAAACCCCTAACATTAAATTTCCCCTATAAATCTGTCTATGACCTATGCCATCTTTGCTAAAATCCTTTTTTAACCTGCCATGGGGTCCTGTCTCATGTTATATTACATCTCACCCCTCTCTTCCATGCTTCTCAGTGTCTTTCTCTTTGCTATAACTAACTCTTTTATGATGCCAAATCCCTTTAAGAGTTAGCCCACCAGTATATGGTGTAATCCTCTTCCATTGCTAACCCTCTTTGGGGTTAGTCTCCTATACTCGTCTATGGATTTAGTCTGACAGTCAGTGTATTCCCACATTCTCCTGATTAATTGTGAGTTCTACTAAGGAACTTGTTTTTTCCATTGTTAATTATTAAAAATTTTTTTCTTTTAACTATAATATTATTTCTATTGCTCTCTCTATTTCACATGTCCCAATCCTGGTGTTTATTTTACCTCTTCATTTTGTCTGTAACCTCTTTTCATAAATAAAGGTATCTTTTTTGCAAAGAATATGCCATCATAAATTCTTCACATGTGCCTCATATCTTGTATCTCATATTTTAAACCAGGAATTGATACCCTGAGCACATCATTATCATAATCATATACCATAATTTGTTTAGCCATTCCCCAACTGATGGGCATTCTCTCAATTTCTGATTCTTTGCCACCACAAAAAAGCTGTTATAATTTATATATGCCATTTCTCCTCTTTTTTATTTCTTTGGGATACAGAGCTAGCAGAAATTGTGCTGGGTCAAAAGGTATGAAAGTTTTATACACTTTTAGGCATAGTTCCAAATTGATCTCCAGAATGTTTGAACTAGTTAACAATTCCAATAACAGTGATTTGGTGTCCCATTTTTTTTTACATCCCCTATAGTATTTGTCATTTTCCCTTTCTGTCATGTTAGCCAATCTCATAGGTATGAGATGGTATGTCAGAGTTATTTTACTTTGAATTTTTCTAATCAGTAGTGAGCTAGAAGATTTTTTCATGTGAATATTGATAATTGTGTTTCCTTCTTTTGAAAACTTCCTGTCTGTATCCTTTTATTATAGAATGCCTTTTATTTTTACCTGGATCAGTTCCTTATATATACAGAGACACTCGTATAATTTTTCCCAGTCCCACATTTCTTTCTAATTTTGGCTACATTCATTTTGCTTTTTAAAAAGCTTTTTTATTTCAATTAATCAAAAATATCCATTTTTTTAAAAATTTATACTATTTTGTATTTATCCCTCCCCCCCAATTGTCAAGACAATTTTAGCATTCATTTGTACAAGATTTTTCAGTTCCAATTTTTTCCCTATATCTTTGCTCTCCCTTGTTCCTAAATGGTAGATAATCTGACAGAGGTAATATCATGCAAAATTAATTTCCATTTTAGTCACAGTTATAAAAAAGAGAGAAAGAAACAGATCAAAAGAGGGGGAACCACAAAAAAGAATTAAATGAGTGAAAAAACATATGCTTTGATCTGCATTCAGAGTCTATCAGTTCTTTATCTGGATATAACAGCATTTTCCTTTATATACCCTTTGTATTTGTCTTGAATCATTGTGTTCCTGAGAAGAGCTGAGTCATTCAAAATGAATTATTACACAATTTTGCTAATAGTGTATAAAATTATTTTTTGGTTCTGTTCATTTCACTTGGGCATCAGTTCATATAAGTCTTTTCAGATTTTTCTTATATCTGTCCATTTATTATTTCTTATTGCACAATAGTATTCCGTTACATTTATATATCACAGTTGGTCAGTCATTCCCCAATGATGAGTATACAAAAAGGGCTTCTATAAATATTTGTTGCACATGTAGATCCTTTTCCCCTTTTCACTCTCTTTGGGCTACAGACCTAGTAATAGTATTGCTAGGTTAAAGAATTTGGCTGCCCTTTTGAGCAGAGTTCCAATTGTGCTCCTGAATGCTGGATCTGTTCACAACTTCACCAACAATGCATCAAAATACCCATTTTCACACTTCCTCTCCAACAATTGTCATTTTGCTTTTTTGTGATAGTAACCAATTTGACAGGTATGAGGTTTAATTTGCATTTCTCTAATCAATGATTTAGAGCACTTCTCCATATACCCATAGATACCTTTCCTTTCTTCATGTGAAAACTGCCTGTTCATGTCTTTTGACCATTTATCAACTGAGAAATGACTTGCATTTGTAAAAATTAGACTCCATTTTCTATATATTTGAGAAATGAATAATTTCTACAAAGATTGTTTCCCACCTTTCTGCTTTCCTTCTAAACTCTGTTGCATTGGTTTTGTTGGTGTAAAAGCTTTTTAATTTAATACAATCAAAATTATCTATTTTACATTCCATAATGCTCACTCTCTCTTCTTTGGTCATAAACCTGTAATTCAATTAAATTCTCTTTTAAGAATTTGGATGCTATACTACTTGGTGCATATATGTTTAGTATTGATATTACTTTTTTGTTTTTGCTTTCTCTGAGATCAGGATTGAGAGCTCTGATTTTTTTTTTTATTTCAACTGAAGCATAATTGATTCTGTTACAGCCCCCTACCCATATTATGTCTATATATTTCTGCTTCAAGTGTATTTCTTGTAAACAACTTATTGTAGGATTCTAGATTTTGATCCATTCTGCTATTCATTTCCAGTTTATGGGAGAGTTTACCCCATTCACATTCATAGTTATTATTACTAACTGCATATTTCTCCCCATTCTATTTTTCTTCCTATATGTTCTCTTTCTCTCTCTTTTCACTTTTTCTTTCTTCAGTAGTGTTTTGTTTCTCTCTACTTCCTACTTTGGTCTGCCCTCTCTTCTAGCCATTCCACACTCCCCTTTATTTTATGTCCTTCCCTTTTACTTTCCTGTCAGGTAAAATATATTATCTATATTAAAATGACTGTGTATATTATTCCCTCTTTGAACCAATACTAATGAGAGGAAGGTTCAAGCAATGCCATTGTCTACCCTTCTACCTTTCCTCGTATTGTAATAGGTTTTTTCCAGCCTCTTAATGTGAAGTAATTTATCTCATTCTATCTATCTTGTTCTTCTGCACCCAGTGTACTTCTTTTTTATCTCATTTTTATCATTACTACTAATTAACCTTATACTTGTACCCTTTGTCCATATATAGTCCTTCTAACTATACTAATAGTGACACAATTTTTAAGAATTATAAGTATTTCTTCCCATGTAGGGATGTATACAGTAAAGTTCCACTTGTTTTCGTTTCCCTTTTTTGCTTTTTTAGGCTTCCCTTAAGTCTTGATATTGGAGTTCAAATTTATTGTTCAATTCTGGTCTTCTCTTTCTGAAAGCTTGAAATTCTTCTAGTTCACTGAATGTTAATTTCCCCCCTTGAAGTACTTTGCTTAAATACATCAGGTAGGTGATTCTTGGGTATAGTTCCAATTTTTGTCTTCTGAAATATTATGTTCCATGACCTTTAGTTCTTTAATGCTGCAGCTGCTAAGTCCTGTGTCATCCTGATTGTGGCTCCTCAATATTTGAATTGTTTCTTTCTGGCCAGTATTAGTATTTTTTCTTGATCTGGTAGTTCTGAAACTTGACTACAATATTCCTTAGAGCTTTTATTTTGTATTCTCTTTCCTGAGGTGATCAGTGGATTCTTTTAATGCCTGTTGTGTTGCTTGATTCCAGGGTAACAAGGCAATTTTCCTTGATAATTTCTGGAAAGATGCTGTCCAGGTCCTCCTTTTGATTATCACTTTCAGGTAAGGTAGTCCAATGATTCTGACATTATATTTCCTGGATCTATTTTTCAGGTCAGTTGATTTTCCAATGAGGCATTTCATATTTTCTTCAATTTTTTCACTTTTGAATTTGATCAATTATAGATGTCTCCTAGAATCATTAGCTTCCATTTGCCCAATTCTTACTTTTAAAGAATTGTTTTCCTCAATTAGCTTTAGTACCTTCTTTTCCATTTGGCCAATTCTATTTCTAAAGCAGTTATTTTCTTTTTCCAAGCTGATTCTTTTTTCCATAATTCTCTTGCATCTTCTCATTTCTTTTCCCAATTTTTCTTTTACCTTTCTTATATGATTTTTCAGTTCCTTTTTAAGCTCTTACAGGAGTATTTTCTGGGCCTGAGACTACTTTCAATTTTTCTTTGAGGTTTACTGATAGTTCTTTTGACATTTTTGTCCTCTTCGGGCAAGATCTTCCCTGTCACTATAATAACTTTCTGTAGTCAGATTGTTTTTTTTTTTTTGGTTGTTGCTGCTTTTTGCTCATCTTTTTGGTCTTTTCCCTATCTTTTAAATTTAAGCTCTGCCCCAAGGGTGGAAGGAGCACTATCTCAGGCTTCTTGTGCCAGGGGCTATTGGCTCTGGCTATTTACCTGGTGAACCCTCCTGTATGATACTTCACTGAGAAGGTATGGGGACCTGCATACTTGCCTGATTCTGAGTTAGGATTCTAGTGCTGGTATCTAGTATGTGCTGAGGCCAGTAGTATGTTACTACATTTCCTTAGGGTTACACTGAAGCATATGAAGGTTAGGTCCCTGGGAGCTGTTTGTTTTCTCAGTGCTACACTGAAGCAAGAATTTTAGCTTCTGGAGGATGGCTATTTGCTTCTGGGTATAGAGAAACATTTGGTGATTCTTAGATCTGGATTCTGTCTATCCCCCTGACTATGTTGAGGCATATTGGAGTTCAGTGTTAGTGTTTGCTTGATCCACTGCACCAGGGCACAAGAGTTCCTGCTACTTTGTTGAGGTGAGATTTGCTATTGACTTTTTAGGATATTTCCTGTCCTAAACTATGCTCCCCTTTCACCTAAGATAGACCTTTCCTGACAATGTTCCAAGTTTCTTGGACTAAAAGATTGTTTTACCACAGATTTTTTTCTGGTTCTGCTGTTACAAGATTTGTTTTATGGTATCATTTTATAATTATTAGAGAGGAAGATAAGAGAGTTTGAGCAAGTTACTGCTTACTCTGCCATCTTGCCTTCTAGAAATCCAAAATTATTCACTTTAAAAAGCATAATGTATTTTCAAATTCACTTTCATACCCAAGTTTCAAAAGAGAGTTTGCCCAAAGGAAATAAACCCTTTCTGAACTTAGGGAAGAAGTACAATCATTTTTCTCAGATTCTGTCCCTTCTCCCAAGTCAAGGAAATAATGAATCTTTTGGCTATCTTTAGAAGACACATTATATTGTTGTACTTGAGCATTCAAGTTGAAAGTTCATTTCCTACTTGGTTATAAGGAAAACCATAGTCATAGCTCAAAAAAAGCTGAGGAGTACTACTTTATGTTCATGATCCCTTTAAGATATGTACACTGAGAATTGTTACTTTCATAATTAACTTTTGAATTAAAAGATTCAAAGAAGTAGATCTTCAAATCAAATTAAAGAAAAGAAAAAGTAATGATATATCAACAAATAGATAGTAACTACATAAATTTAATTCATGTTCATTGTCTTGGGACATTATACAGTTTTATGTAAGAAACTTTTTTAAAATGCATCTAATAACAAATTATATTCATTGTAAGCAAGCCTAATTCAAGTATTAGTAAATGTCTTATTTCAACAAAATGAAGAAATTTCAGAATACAGTCATGGATTTTAACATAATATATATGAATCAGTTTTTTTCATAAGATGTTTTAATTTTGAATGTTACCTTCACTGATAAAAACCAGGTTCTTGGTCTGCAATATGCTGACACTACAGTTATATAAAATAACACCAAGTAAAAATGAAAATGCTTGTCAGAACTTTGAGGAATCTCAGACACTGGTAGACTGGTTATTGGACTATGGCATATTATATTTTTCTTCTGTTAGAAGATTTACAAGAAGACAATATTAGTGCTTATATTCATATAGGCTAAGTCAGGAATAATTCAATCTTTTTGAAGAACTGCCACCTTCTTGAGGGAGTCTAGAATTATTTCAATAGAGTTTGTTTATGAACACAGTATAATGGCGATCTCCCAATTACCTAAACTGCTACTAGTGTGATACAGTGGAAAGAGTACTATACTTTGAGTTTAAAATCTAGGTTTGAATTTTAGTTCATTCAATTCATACCTATATATATTTGGAACTTCTTACAAAATAGCTCTTTTATTTCACTATTTCAAAAGTATATACTTTAAATATATAAATATGTAATCACTGTTGCTCCACCATATCATTAAAGTCAAGTTGTTCTTAAAATTTTTCTGTTTCCAAGATAATGAATATGCTATAAAATGTGATAGATTTCCAGTCTCATCAATGTGATTAAGTGGGTTACTATATGCTTTAATGTAGCTATCTCCTCTTATTGTTATTCTGTTATGAATTTTAGATTGTAGAATGGGATCTTTGGATCTAAAATACTGAATAATTTTTCACAGTTCAGGAAATGTACTAATTTTTAAAATGTACTAATATAATTATATAGTAAATTGATAAAGAAAATAAACTTTCCATGCATAGAATGTTCTCCCTCCTCTGCTCAAACTACTGATGTCCTTGGCTCCCCCATTAGATACCAAATGAATCTCACCTTCTATAGGAAGCCTTCCCAAATCCCTCTTAACTCCAGTGCTTTCCCTCTTTTAATTATTTCCCAATTTATCCTGCCCAGTATATTGTTTTGTATATATTTGTCTGCACATTGTCTCCCTCATTAGACTATAAGTTACTTGAGGGCAGAGACTGTCTTTAATCTTTTTTTCCCCCTGCACATAGCATAATGCCTGACTTATGGTATGTACTTAAAGTTTATTAAAGGAATGAGCTTATTGAAAAGGAAGTTCATTTTTATCTGTCTGCTAAAGAAAGTATATTTTTAAAAATCTGAGCAATTCTTCCTAGGTAGAACACTCAGAGTATTGTTTTCTCATTTTCATATGAATTGTGAATTTCCAGAAACATACCAATATTCTCATTTAATTATAAATTCTCACTTCAAAGGCAAATACAAATTATTTTGAATTGTTGGCACCAAATCATTCTTCCATTAGCATGAAAATCAAGCAACCTATATTTTTCTTAATTTAAAAAACAAACCAACAATAAAACAAAACATAACTTACTGGTTTGTTAATCCACAATATATCTGCATTATCGGACAAAGATTCATCAGGACCAAAATCTGTAACTGGCTGGGCTTCCACCCTAGAACTCTGTTTCCTTTTAAGCATTCTGAAATTAACTTTGGTCAGCTAAAACAACAAAATAACCTGAAAAAGAAAAGAGAAACATGGTACTAGGTAAATTAGTCAAAATTGCTCATGAGACCAATGATTCAATTAAAGCCTAGCTGTCCAGTATTAGTCCTGGCTATTGAAGAACAGTGAATATTAAAAAATACTTCTAGATCACAAGTGGATTCTTAAGCCTTTTGTGCATCACAAACTCCTTTGGTAGTCTACAGAAACCTATGAGCCCAGTCTCAGAAAAAAAACAAAACTATCTTATAATTCATGAAAGACTTTGAATTACAAAGGATACCAATTATTTTGAATTGCAATTATTAAAAAATGTTTTAAAAACTTTTTTTTTAAGTTCACATAACTCAAATTAAGAAACCTTGCTCTAAATATTTTGGGTCCATTCAATGGAATCATCTTCCATGAAGTTTTCTTGATTAATCAATTCTGATTAAGTTAATTAATTCTTATTAAAACTAGGAGAGGAATGTTTTTTTTTTCTGAAAAGAAAGATTGCTCTTAGATGTCTCCAATTCTTAGTGATAATCCCTTTTTAGTCGTCAAGTTTGGGAGAACCAAATGAGGTAATATATCCTTTATCAGATAGTCCAATCTGACAACTATGAGCCTACTAGAATAAAGGATGTCATCTGTTTTATGTGGCTTCCTATCTGCCAACTAATAGAGAAGATGGGATTGGCCACTTGCATTCCTATTCATAAAACTTCAAAATCTGTTATGTAAGTCTTGAGACTTTTATTTCTTGCTTTTATCAACTTCTACTATCCTGTAGCTATAGGTATGGGTATGGATCAGAACAAGAGGGACATCATGAGGGGACAATTCATACTTCTTCTATAAAAGACAAGACCATACATAGAAAAGGATAGAGCCTTTTCAGGAAGTGTTTACTTGAGAGGGGAAGGAGATGAAGGTAGAGGAGGTGAAGGAGAGTAGCATATGTAGAAAAAGGAATAACAAAATTGGAAACAAACACGTAGGGGTAATATCTGTATGGTATAAATCTTTATCTGTGTGTTTGTATATGTGGGTATGGGAGAGATTCACCCTAAGTGAATTCATTCATGTCTATGTGATTATATCTATTAATCCCAGATGTGAGCAAATTAATTGGTTTTAAAATATGTTAGGTATTTCTTGCCTGTCATGCATGCCCCAAATACTAAGGTTGGACTTTGCAGTAAGTTGTGCCAATTAATTTTATTTTACATAATTGGAGTTAGGGATTCTTGAAATGAATATGCAAATATATGTAAATATTCAAATTAGGCAGGTCCCTGATTTATCAGAGTGGGAGTGGAGAAAATGACATCTGGTAGCCTTAATTTGGGTTTCCTTTCCAACAGCATTTCTTGAATTCCATTTATTTAAATGCAGAATCTTATAGGAAACCCCCAAGATTTTACATACAATATGGAGAAAAATCCTGGGGCATAAATAGAAACAAATGCTCTAGGGTTACACCAAAAAAAGAGGGCCCTGGTCATATTGACTTTTCTAATTAACCATTAATTAAAAATTGGAGGGGGATAATAAGATAAGAGATACTTTAAAATAACTGTCTTTATCTTTGTTCATACTGCCCTTCTTCAGGATTCACTAAGGTTGGAAGCAGGTATGGGGAGGGTGGATAATGAAGCAGAAAGAGAAGGAATTTTTTATTACCAAGTTATATCTTCACCTTGAAAGATCATGTCATTTTTGGAATATAAAATTCTTAAACTCAAACCACATTCATTCATTTTAGCTCCCTGATCTAATCTCTTACCAGAACAACTAACACAATCACCATACTGGCTAATTTGGTCTCTCCTGTGGGCTTTGACCTCATTTCACCTTCTGGGAAAGAGCTAACAAAGGTGAAACAGTAAACCTGAGTAGCTGTGAAACTAAGGTGAAGGAGAAAGAGACTATTTAATTCAGAGTCCTGGATGTGTAAGAGTTAATTATTCACCATGCATTTGAAAATCTAAACTGAGGCAACAAATACATAATTGAAATACAAAGTTAGTCCATTGTTTAGATTCTCTTTTGCACAAGGAAACACGCTTCTTCACAATAATAGTTGTTGAATCAGTATAACCTAAAGCATCAGACCTGTTATTCTACTGATAAAGACCAATAGGGATAGTTAAGTATCCAAGAAAATGTGATAATATTTATAATTTCTACAATTTATTCTAGTCTTAGTGTCACCTTATCATACTTATATACTTCTTAGCCAAACTATTTTTCTTATTTCCAAAAAGATCCTTATCAAATCCACAATGATTAATCAGTACAATTAGATAAACATGGCTTTAAATAGCTTTTTTAAAAAAAATATAATTATTAATAAGAGCTGATATAAAGCTTAAAATTGGGAATTGGGCAGCCAGATTATATATACACTAAACTACTTCATGGAAAATACATTGTACTAGGAAACAGAAAATCTGGGTTCTTGCACCAAGCTCAACATTTACTAGTTCAGCAATCTTGGGTAAATCACTTTTTTAACCTGTTATCTGTAAAATGAGATAATAATCTCTTCAATTCCTACCTCATGGGATTGTGTGAAGGATCACATAAAGATAAATTACTCTGCAAACAGAAAGTGTTATTTTACTTGGGGAGAGATCATATGAAGCTAAGAAGAAAATGTTTGTTGTGTGAATCTGTGATTCCATGAATACTGTGAGTTTCCAATGAAAAAATTCAATACAAGAACTTCCTGATTATAGCTCTCTTTGTAGCTATCCCCAGAATTTGAAGTCTTGCAAATAATGGGGATGAAATAAATGTTTATTGAAGCAAACCAGATTGAATTAAATTGACCTCAAATGCATAAATTCCACTTTCTAACTTTGGAAGGAAAAGAAATTCTGTATGGAATTCCTAAATACCAACAACTTAATTACCAATGCTTTTTGCTCGTTGTCTCTAACAAATATAGATGAAATTTAATACATCCAAAACTTTGCTTAAAGTAATCTTTCACTTAAGAACCCCCTTTCAGGAACAGGAAGAGTTACTAAAAAAAAAATTTTTTTTAAAGCTGCCATAGATTCCAGTTAACTCTGCCAGCTGTACAAATATGGGTGAGTCATTGCCATTTAGCAAATAGAGGTGTGAATCTCAAAGATTAATGAAGGTTGCCAAGGGTTGGCAAAAGCTCAGGAACCAGATGTTTGAATAAATTTGTCTCTCTATCTCCCTTTGACAGGAAAATCAGGGGAATTAGGGTGGGTGTGAAAAATAATGTGTGTATGTGGGTTTGAAATGGATCAAAGTAATGGTGAAAGAAAATAAAACATCTGTATCTTTTTTAACCTTGCTTGACAATATTATATATGCATATGTACATATATTTCTTTAAGCACTGCAAACATATTTTAACTCAAAAATATAAATTGAAAACTTCCTAATATATTGTCACAAACAATACAGATACTCAATAAATATTCACATTGATGTGAATAATGACAGTGGGAATGACAAGCTGATGATATTAGCTACAGAGCTGTGATATTTCACTCATTTTTAAATGCTATAATTCCCATTAATTTTGCATTTCAACTCTGAATGCCAAGTAAAAATATCTATACATAATATTCATTTTAATATTTTATCCTTTGATATTTTCTTAATGCCAATATTTACATACAAAATATGTTCTATCAACTAATTTAGTTACATTTAGCAATTTTTTCACAATATTTTCTTCTACTAAAAAGGCTTATTTTAAAAGTTATCTATTCTTTCCAGACCCTTAACAACATGCTATTTAAAATAAAAATATTTGTTGGCTATTTTGAAACTTTCTAACATAATACTAAGGATTCTGTGGCTATGATAATATGTAAAATTATTCTAACTGTAATAATACTGATCTATTTTTCTTATTAGTTGTGCTGATTTCTAGATCTATTTCCTCAATCATTAAATAGGAGAATTGGACTAAATGCATCAATCTATGAAAATCAAAAGACTTCAGAAATGACAATCAGTTAATTGAGTAGAAGTTCTTCTTTCATTCTCTTTCTTTTTTTTCTTTTTTTGCTAATGTGACGATTAATTGAAGAAGGTAATCTAACCAGGGAAATACATATATATGTATGTGTATATATATATATATGTGTGTGTGTGTATTTGTACAGAGGGAGGGGGAGAGGAAAACGCCTCTCTGGGAGTAATCTGTCAATCAATCACTAAACATTTATTAATCCTTTACTATGTGTCAGGCACTATGATACGTCACCACACAAACATACATAGACACACATACACAGAGGAATCTTTCTTTAAAGAAAATTCTATATTGATGCTAAAATCTTAAATAAGATATTAGCAAAAAGACAACAGAAAATCATCCCCAGGATAATTCATCATGATCAAGTAGGTTTTACACCAGGAATGCAGGGCTGGTTCAATATTAGGAAAACTATAAATATAATTGACCATATTAATAACCAAATTAACAAAAACCATATGATCATCTCAATAGATGAAGAAAAAGCATTTGATAAAATTCAAAATCCATTCCTATTAAAAACACTTGAGAGTATAGGAATAAATGGACTTTTCCTTAAAATAATCAATAGCATCTATTGAAAACTATCAGTAAGCATCATATGTAATGGGGATCAACTGGAACCATTCCCAATAAGATCAGGAGTGAAACAAGGTTGCCCACTATCACCATTACTATTCAATATTGTATTAGAAATGCTAGCTTTGGCAATAAGAGTTGAGAAAGAGATTAAAGGAATTAGAGTAGGTAATGAGGAAACCAAATTATCACTCTTTGCTGATGATATGATGGTATACTTAGAGAACCCCAGAGAATCTATTAAAAAGCTATTAGAAGTAATCCACACCTTTAGCAAAGTTGCAGGATACAAAATAAACCCACATAAGTAATCATCATTCTTATATATCACTAACAAAATCCAATAGAGTTACAAAGAGAAATTCCATTTAAAGTAACTATGGATAGTATAAAATATTTAGGAATCTATCTGCCAAGGGAAAATCAGAAACTATATGAGGAAAACTACAAAACACTGTCCATACAAATAAAGTCAGATCTAACCAATTGGAAAATTATTAAATGCTCTTGGATAAGGCGAGCAAATATAATAAAGATTTCAAAATGAGTGCATACCCATCGGATGGAGAATGGCTGAACAAATTATGCAATATGAATGTAATGGAATATTATTATTCTGTAAGAAATGACCAGCAGGATGATTTTAGAGAAACCTGGAGAGACTTATATGAACTGATGCTGAGTGAAGTGAGCAGAACCAGGAGATCATTATACTCAGCAACAACAAGATTATATGATAATCAATTCTGATGAACATGACTCTTTTCAACAGTGTGATAATTTAAGCCAGTTCCAATGATTTTATGATAAGGATAGTCATCTACACCCAGAGAGAGGACCTTGGGAACTGAATGTAGACCACAACATTGTATTTTCACTCCTTTTATTGTTGTTTGCTTTCATTTTATTTTCTTTCTCATTTTTTTCTTTTTTGATGTGATTTTTCTTGTGCGGCAAGATAACTGTATAAACATGTATGCCTATATTGGATTTAACATATATATTTCACTATGTTTAACACATATCGGATTAATTGCTATCTAAGGGAAGGGTAGGGGGAGAAGGGGGAAAATTGGAACACAAGGTTTTGCAATGGTTAATGTTGAAAAACTATTCATGCATATGTATTAAAAATAAAAACCTTTAATACTAAAAAAGAATGAATCTTGTAGAAGATGGGACTTCAGCTGAGGTTTAAAGGAATCTGGGGGATCTAGGAAGCAGAAATGGAATGGGAGAGAATTCCAGACTTGGAGGATAGCCAGACGTGCTCAGAGTCCCAGAGGCAGAGAGTACTGATGAGGTATGATTTCCAGGGCCAATATGATTGGACAAAATAGCGGAGTTCCTGAAGCATGATAAAGAAATTCAAAGGATTTAGCATTTTCTGCAAAGGAAACCAAAGACAAGCATGCCATAGTGATATGCAGCTATATTTCAGTCATGATAATGGAGCAATTATCCATTATCCATAGAGTATTACAGAAATACTCCATCCTTGCTCCAATGTAGACCAGAAGAGCTCAGGACCTACTGGTAGAAGTTGTCTTGTCCTGGCACAGGAAACAACAAGCAGAGATGTGGGTCTCAACAGCAGCAGATTAAGAAGTCATCAGTGAGCGTCAAAAGATAGGCCCACTGTAGCCCATCACTTCCTCTAACATGAAATGGATTGGATCCACTACATCACTGGCAAAAGAATAGCTCCTCCCTAGTGAGAGCTACAAGAACCAAGGAGTACTGTCATTGGAAAGGAGTTTGCTTTCTTTCTCCTAGAAGGAGGAGGTGAAACCAGCCATAATAAAAAAAAGAAAGCAGTCCCTTAGAAACTACTCATGAGACAAAGATTTTATATAAAATTCCATCTCTCCCTCTCCAGGCTCCCAGGAAGGAGGAATGTCTTGGCTGATGAAACAGGGAAACTGAGTACTTTTGGGAAGGGGGTGGTAATTCTCCATGACCTGTGATGAGGATCAGTGACTGATGAATTAAGTATCATTATCCTTGCTACAGCTCTGCTGTTCCTGGTATAACTTTTACTTATGTTCCCCTTTTTACATTGATATATTCACTGTAAACTGCAATGATTTGTCATCAACTACCACTTGGTGATGATCAATTAGACCCCAGATTTAGACCCAAGACTCTCCTAGATTCAGTCATTCCTTCAGGCAATTGTTATATTGCTCGTTTTATTCTTTTTCCATTAGATTTCACTTTTAGTCACTAAATCTCTCAGTATCCCCAAGCAAGCCTTTAAGGCTGGAGTTCCAATTCTGTGTTTATCGAGGATTCCTTTGGCAGGCTGGTGAAAACTAAGGATTCTTTTTCAGAATAACATTATTCAATACCTAAAATACAAAGCAAACCAAATAAATTAGTGAAAATGAAGATGTAATTTTTTCCACTCAAGTGCATGTATTCATTCCCTGAAATTCCTATGTAGCTCTCTGGGGTCAGTGAACCCCTGGTTAAAAACCCTTGCTTTCAAGCTATAAACTATAGATGAGTTGGACAATGGAATTGTCTAAAATACTCTAATTGTCTAAAACATTCTAAAATAGTGAAATTAAAGAATACAAACCAAAATAAAACAAATCAAGAAGTCCCAAACAGAATGTAAAGAAAAGAAGATGATTTGTGGACTATTATAAAACAACACTGTTTATCATATTCATGAGTCTGAGGCAACTAGTTGGTATAATGCATAGAATAAAGAATTGAAGCCAGAATCAGTTCCTGTCTCAGGTCAACTTGACCCTGGGTGAAATAACCTCTCTCAACTATAGTTTTCTCTTCTCTATGGTTGTTGTGAGCATAAAATGAGTTGTTATATAAAGTGATTTGTGAAATTTAAATCTCTATGTAAATGTTGGCTACTGTTATTATAATAAAAATTATGTGGGTTTCTCCAACAGAACAAGAGTAATTTTAGATGATGCTAAGTTGAAATTTGGTTTTGGAAAAGTTTTTTTTTAAGGAAATGATAATGTTTCACATCTATTTCAAATTAAATGTCTACATACCAGTTTCATTTAATAATGAACCCTAAGAGGGAGCAAAATGTTTCTCCCAGAAGACTAAGACAAAATGACCATCTGTTCTATAAATTATTTCTGTTTCCAGATCTTTTTAAAAATAATGGATAAATTTGTCAAAAGCACTTAGCATGATAGGATGAAGCTTTCTGAATCTTATCTAAGGTAAGATTGGAAAAAATTATATATTACTAGACATGTTAAGGTCTTCTCCCTTCCCCCTCCCACATAGAGCCAAAGCCTATACGAGCCAAGCATCTTCCAACACTAAATTCTCTGCACTAAAGTCCTATTCTGATGTCTACTCATCAGGTCACATGAGCCTCAATTCTCAAAGACTATTCCAGGGCAGTTTAAACTCTAGTAGACCCTACAAAACTAAACATGAAGGTTAGAAAGAAAAAAAAAAAAGAGACTGCCCCACTACTCAACAATTTTACATTTTATTATGGAGCCATAATATGAACACAAGTATGTCTAAATAACCACATATAGAAAGGCTCATCATCAAAAGTATATCCATCTTGTAATGAATCCCACTGATCAAAGCAACTCATAAAGACTACCTAATAACAGGTTATATAATATGTATTGATGAAGAGTACCCATACCAATGAAATCTTTCACCCTTGAAGTTATTAAGATATAATTGATATTCTGAAACAAATACTTGACTTGGAGCTGTGAGGAGCATATAAAACAAAACGGGGTATTACTAGGATTAGCTATATACTTATTCAAAAAATTTTAAAACCCTTTAAATATGGCATGACACATATATAATCACATATACATATAGGCATACACATGCTCCTTCATGTATACCTCAGCCTTCTTTTTGAAAAAGAAAACCTGGACAAAATTGAATTATTTCTTCCTTAAATACACATTTGTTGCCAAGTAGATATGGTAAGACTGTGTGAAAATATTATTTTCTTAGATAAGTAAAAACACAGGAAATAATGATGAAATGAGAAAAAATGGGAGCTATATCTATCTATTTCTAGTTTTCTACCTATATGTGTACACGTATACATTTATATTTAATATTATTATATAAATGTTACATGCAAAAAGTCCATTCTTTCAAGGAGCTCACATTCTATTAAAAAGTTTTCTAATTGGTCAACTACTCTAATTCCCTTTTCATTCTCATAAATGGATGTTGTTTTTTTTTCCTAAAAGCTTTATTGATATACTGTTAAATCCTCTCCCCCTGGCTTCAAATCAGAAAATCCTCATTATCCTTCTCTTGAACCTGGGAGGGGGGAGTAGAGTTCTTAATCTTTACATGATTGACTGCCAACACTGACTCACAAAGAAGTATGGAAAAGCTGGCAGATTTACTAAACTTCCTAAATTATTTACAATCCCAGAAAGTAATGTTAGTAAGTTTTGAATGTAATAACCAGAAAATTGACTTATGTGGGGAAGACAAATGAAGACTCATGGGCAAAGAGAAACATAGCAACATATGAATGTTAAAAGAAGTTGATATTTTCTGGAAGTTTTGAAAAGATCTATCCAAGTCAACAGGCATTTACAAATTCTCTTCAACATATGTGGTATTGCTCTAGTCACAGGGTTGGGGAGTAAAGGGAAGGTGGGACTAAACCATCCCATCCCTCACTGAGTTCACACTTTACTAAGAGAATACAAAATGTAGAAAAATATTAAAAAAATAAAGCATATGAAGCCATTTTAGAGGGATATGGGAGAGCAATAACATCAGGGGAGAAAAGGAAGTGACTCATATTTGAAGTGAGAATATAGTTGACATTAAAAAGTAGCTAAGAAGAGGCAAAGATTAAGAGAAGGAATTTGAGACAGAGAAGTGAAAAACTGTCAAATTGTGAAGGATTTAAACAAACAAACAAAAAATAAACCAAAACAAAACAAAAACAGTTTAATTTGTATTTGCTCCTAGTAGCAATGGTAAATTCTGCATCCAGGATGTCAACTGGACTGAACAGACCTTTAACCTATGGATGGCCAGAGCCAAACAGTAAGCTTGATTCAAGAGAATCAAGAATCGAACATAAGTTTCATTTCAAAGTGAGAGCTTGCAAAAAAGGACACATGTCAGGGCTCTACTCCGAGTAGTGGCACCTGAGGCAGTGTGGAGAGATTTCAATACTTCTCAGTGAGTTTTAGTCCTGAAAAAGAAGATTATAACACCTCTTATTCCTAATATCTTTACAGGGGCCAACATCAGTCATCCTGACCTATATCTTTCTACTGTACCCAGAAGGACTCTAGAGGAGAGTCAAACTGTTGACTTTGCACAGTCCTATCTGACTTAAATCTAATTCACTTGCAAGTCATAATATTGCCCTCCTGATATCATTGATATTAAAAAAAAACAATTTAACCACGATGACCTGATGCAACTTTTGAGCAAAAGAGTAATAAAATAAGATCTCTGCTTTAGACAAGATCAGAATATAAACTGCATGAAATGGGTGCTTTTTAAATTTCACACTCACTATCTAGAGAACATAAAAAATTATACTGACTCTATATTCAATTTCCAATGGCCAAGCATTTATAAACTCCAATTATGTGTTAAGCACTCAAACACAAACAGTCCCTGTCCTCAAGGATTTTACATTCTATACCAAGAAACAGCATAAAGATAAATAAAATTTTAAAAACATATTAAAGCCTATACAAAGTGACATTGTGAGGTAAGAGAGAGCAATAGCAATGAGGAGATGGAGATCAACAAAGACTTCCTGCATCATATGACACCTGAGCTGAGCTCTCATAGGAATTAGGAATTTCAAGCAGTGAACATAAAGAGGGAATATAGTCTAGATATGGGGGTTAGACAGCCTGTGCAAAATCACAGAGATGAAAGATGAAATGTGTGGGGAACTGTAAGCCAGCCAGCTAGATTGGAACATATATTGTGTGAAGCATAATGCTCAATAAGGTTGAGATCAATGATAGTCTATATTGTAACAAAAAGCAAAACTAGGACTAGTAAAATTATAAGGAAACAAATGCTGATTCAAAATAAAGAATTTTCCATTAGAAAATTCAAGTCTCTGAGACAGAAAATGCCATCCACAAGCAAAGAGAGAAGTTTGGAGACTGATTGTGGATCGAAACAGTATTTTCATATTTTTGTTTGTTTGTTTGTTTGTTTTTTGCTTTTTCTTTCTCCTGTTTTTCTTCCTTTTGGTCTGATTTTTCATGCACAACATGAAAAATAGGTAAACATGTTTAAAAGATTGCACATATTTAACCTATATCAAATTGCTTGCTGTCTTGGAGAGAGGGGAGTAAAGGTAAGAAGGGAGAAATTGGAACACAAAGTCTTAGAAAAATGAATGTTGAAAACTCTTTACATCTATTTGGAAAAATAAAATACTATTAAGAAGAAAAAAAAGAGAAAATTCAAGTCTCCAGTAATATAATAGTTCATCCCAAGGTAATAGAAAATAATGCCAAACAAATAAAATTTTGTAATAATACTAAATATGTTGAAATCAAGGCCAAGAAAGGTTGAGTACTATTCCCAAAGTCTCACAGGTAATGTACATTTTTATCTGAACCAATCTGAATTTTATTTCCTAGAGACATCACACCTTTCCCTTTTTCTCATATTCAATTTGTTAAACCCCTCTGTCTGATTTCTTTTTTTCTGCTCCCAAGCTCCTGGAGTATTGTTGGATAATATAAAGAAAATATATTTATTTAATGTACCTCAAATGACTTCCCACTTGACAAATACAATATCATTTTCTTAGCCTTCTAACCATCTTTAACCTTTCTGACACTATTATTCCTCAAAATTTTCTCCCTCAGCAACTGTGACACTTCACTCTCTCTATTCTAGTTTTGCTTTCTTAATTGTCCTCTGTCCCTCTCAGTGATCCTTTCTCCTCCTCACATTTCCTAGTATACCCATGCTTCAGAGATCTGTCTACCATCACCTATTCTCTGACTTGGCTCTCTTCCTTTGCTAGTTCAAATACTTATACAAACTTCACTGCCATATTAACTTTGTGCTGGTAACTTACAGAGTCTCAAACTCTAGTCTCAAATTATCCCCCAAATGTTCCTGGTTCACATTTCCAAATAACATCTTCACCTTGATGAATTAGATGGTCAGACCTGTGATTCATTTTGATAGCTGAATAGCTATTAAACTGGAGTAGAAAAAGACTTGAAGTACAGAGATCAATCTACTAGTAGGTTGCTATAATGCTTGGTCCTTTCCCTTCCACAGAGAGTTGGGAAAAGGAAGAATGGGTTACAGGGCATTCTAGAACAGTTCTCACTACCTCATAAATAGCAAAATTGAAATGAAGCCTTTGAAATTTAAACTGGAGTAGCATCCCTTCTCATTCCACAAAAGCTTATCCCCTATATACAAGTGAACATTTTCCATGCCTGAAAAGAGATACCTACCCATCTAATCTGGGTGGGAAGTAAGGAGAATGCAGACTAAGGGACATTTTTCCTTTCTTCAAGGAAGCCTATAATCTTTTCCATGTCCATTTGCATGAGTAGTATATAACATATTTACTAGTTAGTTGGATTAAAGCTTGATTGAAAATATGCTTTTCAATTTTACCACTGATACTAACAATTTAAGCAGACTGTTGCTTTTATTCCTTGCTTTTGAAATTATAGATTATTTGGAGATGATCTTAGTATCTCTTTTTTTACTAGGAAACTGCCCATATTGTTTTTCTTTTCTCTCTACTCATTTCAATTTGCTTCTGTCTGCTTACTAATGTCTCTCTCAACCCCCACCAAATAAAAATAATAGTATTGCAAAAACATAATGTTTCATGAATGGCAGTTACACAGCAGGACCACAACATAAAACTGGCAAAGAAATCAAACATTTCAAGGAAGTATCTCTAAAGAAAGCCTCTTCTATGTGCTTTTCTTTTTTGTCAGCACAACTGATTAAAAAACAAGAAGCAATTGGGCAATTTATAAATTGAGCCCATCATAAATCAGAAGAACTGTAATTCTTAGTTTTTGCTTCAAATACCTCCAAGAGAAGGATCACTCTCTCACATGAATGGCTTTTTTTAAAGTTGCTCAAGATACACAACTGTTTTTAAAAGAAGGATATACATGTGATAGTCATTTTTTCTCTGATTATAAGTTTGGAGCTGGAAAGCAATCAAAGAATCATAGATTTAGTGAAATAAGGAACTTTTTTACTTTGTAAGTGAGGAAACTGAACCTCCCCCCCAAAAAAAAATAAATAAATAAATAGCCTAGGTAACTCAAGTAGGAAAGCAAAGCTAAAGCTTAACTGAAACTCCTTGGCCTCCAAATTCAATATTACTTACACTTTCTCATTATTCACCTCCTCTAATTCATCATTTTGTAGACTAAGAAAACTGCTGGCTTCCAAAATAAAGTAGCCTGTGACTACTTAAAGAAAAAAAGGACAAGAAACATTTCTATCATCTAGGTCCTAGTATGATTATGAATTAACATAATCTAAAAGAATATATACACTGAACAGTTCCATCCTATTCTCTACCTAGGGAAATGTAGTCTATTCATTTAATAAATCTTTTTTTCATTCATTTGTATTTGGGAATGAATTATACATGCATATATGGGATTTTTTCCCCTTTCCAAGTACTTAAGGTTATTAGAACTAGGAAAAAATGTCTCTATTTAAAAATACCAAAGAATAAACGTTTTAGTTATATATGGTTTTATAATCATATGAAATTCAAGGGAAGGGAACATTTTGAAGAGAATGCTGTAAAGTTTTAGTTATCAAGATAGTCAAATTTTAAATCAATTAAATTAGAAGTGAGTGAAACATTTGTGAAAAGACATTTGGTAGATAAGCATCTATATGGCACTGTGAATAGAACGTTGAAATAAGAGTTTAAAAGACCTGAGTTCAAATGTACTCTCAGATATAAAAGCCGTGTGACCCTGGGTGAGTCATTTAATCTGTCTGCCTCAGCTTCCTTATGTGGAAAATGCGGATAATAATAGCTAAAATAGGAAAATATCTGTAAAATGCTTTGAAAACACTTGTTGCTTGTCAGTCATTCTCAAAGAGGACCAGGGAGGTGATACTATGACATGCAAGTGAATTGGATTAAAGTGAAGGATTCCTATTGTTGGAGGGGATGCGGGAAAACTGGGACATTGATGCATTGTTGGTGGAGTTGTGAACGAATCCAACCATTTTGGAGAGTAGTTTGGAACTATGCTCAAAAAGTTATCAAACTGTGCATACCCTTTGATCCAGCAGTGCTACTACTGGGATTATATCCCAAAGAGATTATAAAGAAGGGAAAGGGACCTGTATGTGCACGAATGTTTATGGCAGCCCTTTTTGTAGTGGCTAAAAACTGGAAACTGAATGGATGTCCATCAGTTGGAGAATGGCTGAATAAATTATGGTATATGAATATTATGGAATATTACTATTCTGTAAGAAATGACCAACAGGACGATTTCAGAAAGGCCTGGAGAGACTTACATGAACTGATGCTGAGTGAAATGAGCAGGACCAGGAGATTATTATATACTTCAACAACAATACTATATGATGACCAGTTCTGATGGACCAGGCCATCCTCAGCAACGAGATCAACCAAATCATTTCCAAAGGAGCAGTAATGAACTGAACCAGCTATGCCCAGAAAAAGAACTCTGGGAGATGACTAAAAACCATTACATTGAATTCCCAATCCCTATATTTATGCACACCTGCATTTTTGATTTCCTTCACAAGCTAATTGTACAATATTTCAGAGTCTGATTCTTTTTGTACAGCAAAATAACGTTTTGGTCATGTATACTTATTGTGTAATCTAATTTATATTTTAATATATTTAACATCTACTGGTCATCCTGCCATCTAGGGGAGGGGGTAGGGGAGTAAGAGGTGAAAAATTGGAACAAGAGGTTTGGCAATTGTTAATGCTGTAAAGTTACCCATGCATATATCCTGTAAATAAAAGGCTATTAAAAAAAATAATAAAATAAAGTGAAGAATTTCTGTGTGGAGATGGCCCTGGATGCAATGGAAGACTTTGGCCTTTTAAAGCTAAAATCTTTAACAAAACTTGGTTTAACTGAGACTGCACCCATTCAGCAATTAAGGCTAAGTAGCAACTGAAATAAAGAATAGCCTCTTTCACCTAGTCAAAAAAAGATTAAATAATAAAATAAATAAATCTGAAAGAGGAAGACCCTCTGGTTTCTGGCCAAAGCAGAAAGGACTACTATTTACATTCACTCTGAGTCAATCTAGACCCAATTGGGGCTTTGCCTGGAACCTATAATTGGCAATAGCATTGGCAAACACTTAAGATACAATGTGTTCATAATAATTATTATTATTATTATTATTTGCTGTGGCTTTTGGGGTTAAGTGACTTGCTAGGGTCACACAGCTAGGAAGTGTTAAGTGTTTGAGACCACATTTGAACTCAGGTTCTCCTGACTTCAGGGTTGATATTCTATCCACTGCACCATCTAGCTGCCCCTATGTTCTTTATTATTAAAGATGCAGCTTTATCAAGAGGATGTGGTAGTGGTGATATATGTAGGAAAGATCCAAGTTCCAGCATTTGTATGAAGAATATAAATTGAAAGGAAAGATAAAAAGAGGGAAAGAGCTTCCCCATTATAGAAGTAATCTCTTTTAAAAATATATTCCTATCATGTAGATATAACTTTTATAATTTAGATGTCCAAAGTTGAAATGTAGCTGCAACTATTTTTCTTCGTATTCCAACAGTGACTTGTTAGGTGTAGTTTCTGTACATAAGTGTGTTTAGAATTAATCTAACTGCTGTTCTGATTAATTCAATAAATATGTAGGAGATTATTTGTTAAGAAATGAGTGTGGAATGATAAACTTTGGTGAACCGGATATTCTGATTAAAGAATTACCTTTAGGTAGACCATATGCCAACTTCCAAAAAATGTGTATTATTAAAACTATACTGAATTCAGAATGTAAGGAAGGAATGATTCACAGTGCCATATGACGCATAGTGAAGGATGAAAATTAGAGGGGGAAAAAGGGGAAAGCTTTTATATGGTTTGTTTTAGGATGGAGTGAGCTATGAAATGATCATCAATGATCTGAAAGAGCTGAATCTGAAAATAGAGGTAATTGAAATTTACATTGGAAAGGACTAATTACTGAATGATGCAGAAGTTTGTCAGTGAAATATTGTCCCAACAACTTTTCTTAAATTAAAAAAAAATAAAGAAGGGAGTATGCTAATCATAAGGCTTTGAAAAGCAGGTAAAATTATTTGTAGGCTGAATGAATATTGCTCTCAGGCCAGCTTTAATACTTATTTTAAAACATTCATACATATTTTATTTCCTAGACCATTTATTCTATTCTTTAAATACTGAAATATTCATGTTTGTCAAATTTGAAAAATAATAATTATAATAAGCAATAACTGAATTAATAATAACTAATCTTAGACCCAATGAAATGATAGGACAAATCTCCCACCTTCCAGGAAAAAAGAATTCTGATTTCACTCTAAGACATATTATTCTTCTGTGTTCCTCAAAGCATTATGAAGAGGGTATTCATATATGGGGTTTATGATCTTGTAACTGAATTGGGGGGGTCTTGTGAAATTATGATTTTTATATCAGTAAACATTTGACTTGTTTACCTGATTACATACCTATATACCTAGCATAAAAATTTCTCAGGAAAAAACAATGCAAGTGGAAAAAGTTTAAGAAGCTCTGCATATGTAGCCAGTTGATATTTACTCATTGATTAAAAGTATTAACATAAAGCCCATTCCTTGGGACCTTCCTTCTCAATCACTCCTACAAATGTGTTTTTCCCCCATAAACTTAGCTTCTTGAAAGTAGACATTCCCCAACTTCTTTTTGTATTTGTACCCTCAGCTCTTACTGCAGTGCTTGGCACAAAGTATGAGTTCAATAAATGTTTGTCTATTCACTTGATTAAGAGCACTTTTCTTTCTAATTTCTGACCTGAAATTTGAACTCAGATCTTCTAACCTATGAGTAAGAAAAGCCTAGTGTTCTTTTGGCTATCATGCTGCTTCTCATTGAGAATGAGTCACATCTATACAGTGTTATAATATTTACAAAATTCTCTCCCCTTAACAAACTTGTGCAGTATTATGACAAAAACAATCACTCCCATTTTGCAGACTATGAAACTGATGACTTCTCCATCATACTCCTAGATCCAGTGACCTTATAGCCTTATACAAGTGGAATAGTGATTTACATCTGAATATTTTATGACTTGGTAGCTATTGAGGACAATCTAAATTGAAACACATGAACAATAAAATGTATGTGAGCAAGTTACCTGCAGCTGAGGCCTCAGTGCTCAAAGTCAATGTCTAAGACCCTGGGCTCCAGCAGAAGCTTAGAACAGTGCCCCTGTACTACAGGAGCAGAGTCCAACATTAAAAGCCATGAAATAGGCCCCTGAAATGGAGCAAGAAACAAAAAAAGAGCATTGATCATAAAAAGCTACTATGATGACAGGAAGGATCAAAATGTCAACTCAGAAGAGGATAAAATACTTACATGTGAATCCTCAAAGAGGGATATAAATTAGTCTCAAACACAATAAACCTTATTGGAAGAGCTCATAAAGGATTTTTAAAAGTCAATTAAGAGAGGTAGAAAAAAAAGGTGGGAAAAAAACAAGAAGTATACAAGAGAGTCAACAATTTAAAAAGGAAGGGCAAAAATAGACTGAGGAAAATAATTCCTTAAAAATACAATTGGTCAATGGTGGGGGGGGGGAATCCAGTGGGGAAAAAAAACTCCTTAAAAAGTAGAATTAGCCAAATGAAAGAAGAGGTACAAAAGCTAACTGAAGAAAAGCATATATTAAAAACTAAACTTGGGCAAATGGAAACTAATAACTTTATAAGACATCAAGAATCAAGTCAAAGAAAATCAAAAGAATGAAATAATGGAAGAAAATGTAAAATATTTCATAGCAAAAACAACCTCGTAGAATAGAGCCAGGAGAAATAATTTAAGAATTTTTAGATTGCCTGAAAGGCATGATTTTTTTTAAAAAATTTCCACAACATCTTGAATAGAGCAAAGGTTGACTAATAAAAATTAAAAAACAAGGCAAAGATTATGGAAAGATTTTAAAGTCAAACAGAGGAATTTATATTTCATACAATAAAAAGATTTTGCAGAAGAGCATAATATTGAAAAATTACATAAGGAAGACTAAAAGGCAAATTCTGCGAAGTCCCAATCTGATCCTGCATCATAATAGAAGAGTGAACTGTTCTTAATGGCAGTCTCAGTAGAATAGAAACTTTAGCAGGTTCTATGATGCTGAAACAGTTTTGAATATGGTTTGGATAAAAGACTAAATCAGCTTTCTGTGAACTACTTTACCAAAGCATTGAGAAATCTATTAGAGTAAGGATTTCTTTATACCACGTGGGTTAGAATAGATTTTTTGCAAAAGTCTCTTCCAATTCTCATGTTCTGTGATTCCATGATTTCCTGTGGATCATGAGGTTTGCCAATTTTCTTGTGTTTTTAGCATCAGGTGCCAAAAATTATAGTCTCCTGAAAGAGATCGGCAACTACTCAAAAGGCTTTGACCTAATAACTTATACTTCATCTACTTTGTTTTTCTGGTGTATTTATTGCTCAAATTGTGAATTACAGTTAAGATGAACAACTTATAGCACTTGTCTATCACTTTATATGCATATATATGTTCATATATTTATGTCTGTATCTACACATACAAGGTTCATGACTACATAGGTATATAAAACATACATTAGGTAAATGAAAGTACAGATAGGTATTTCTATACTTATATAAGTACACATAATATGTCATATATATATGTATATACATATATATTCATTTGTGTATAAGATGACAGTCTAAGAGTTCACAAGTGTTCTCATCATGTCATATCTACAACTATACTTCTCTTTCTGACTCTGTGTGTCTCTGGTTGATGATGAATTAAGTTCAAAATTAAATGGGAGGAGGTAAACAAACTAGCTTGCTCTCAAGAAATAGCAAAGTTTCTTTAATATCCCTAAATTCTCTCAGCAGTTAAGGCCTATTTTTTTAAAAAATTATATTCTACCAGAACTATTGTACACACCGGCAAAACAGAATAAAACTGCCTGGGGAGGCAGGGGGATGGAATTAAAATGAATATCTCACAAAGAACTCCAAAGAAAAGGATTAACACACATCATCAAGCAAATATATGATCATAAAAGGTCAGCTAGACATATGATGAAAAAACAAGAGAAAACCGGCAGAGGGCCCAAGTACTCATTGATATAAAGACCTTCCTCTCACTGACCTTCTTGTGTTAAGTGGCACTTCTATTGTGAATTCACAAAGCCATGCATGTTAATAGGCATGAGTTTTAAATCTTCATCCTTGTAGGATTGTAGAATTCATGAGATTGTAAATATCTTTGAGTCACTAAATAAAAGTAAATAGGACATATAGGATAAAGATAATGAGTCACTAATGAAAACTATATTAATAATCCAGGAATGAAGGAATCAATAAGATCGAAGTGGTTGTGACCAGAATGAAAACACATCTGGGACATTTTGAAAAAAAAAAAAATCCACAGGATTTTTTTGACTGCTTATTGGGGGTGAAAGTGATAGAGAACTTTAAAACTACCACAAAACTTCATGACTAATAATGGGGAAAATAACTTTTTGAACAATTTCACTTTAATTTTCCTTGATAAAGTGGGTATTTCATATTTCTTTTTCCTAATGAAAGTATTTTCAAGAAGTTATTTGAGTGACCAATTTACTTCACATTTTCTCCATGAAGCGCAAATGATATAGCAACTTTTGCATAACCCCTTTGATTTTTTTAGTCTAGAATAATAATCATCTCTTATTACTTCTGAAAGATGTACAGTTGAAAATGAATAAAACAATGTTTTCTAAATTTTTATAACTTTAAATATGATGGTGAATTCTGTGACAAATATTACATTTCATTTTTCATAGATATTATTTACCTAAAATGAGTTCATGTCTATACCCATTCCTATGTGGCCTAAATATGTTGTAGCAGAAAGAGCATGGAACTCATAGTCAGAAGATGTGGACTTGAGTGTCCCTATCTGGTCCTTAGCTTTGTGACTTTGAGCAAGCCACTTCTTTTTCTGAACCTTACTTTTCTCATCTCTGAAAAAGAAACAACACTTGTGCTACCTACCTTATAAAACTGTTAAGATCAAATGAGACAATGTATTTGAAAACACTTTGTAATTATAAGATACTATTAAAATATATTGTTACTATAACTTTATATCCTGAGTATGCTTCTTATAGTTTCCTACTATACAATGTCTTGATCATTTGTATTGCTACTGTTAAATTTATATTATTATTTGATTTGATTTATAAATAATTTATAATTATTTGATTAATGTACTTATACTTGCTATGAAATCACTCTGAGCAAAGGCAAAACAAAACACATACAATAGTGTATAAAATTAAAGTCATTCCAAATTGGAATTTACATAATTCTTCTCCTTAAGAAGAATTTTTAATACTCCTAATTGGAATATAAAAGTTACCATGTATATTTTAAGTAAAGGATTTAAATCTTTTAAAATAAATAGCTACGTTTTTGAAGAAACATTTATATTAAAGGTCCCCTTCCCTTATTTAAAATGAATAGCTAGGAAAATAAATTGCATATAAAATGGGGAGAAGGGAAAGATTATATTGATCTCTAAGGAAACATATTTTAAAAAATCTTTCAGATCAAATATTTAATGACTTGCTTCATGAAATTGGAATATTTGTGCATCATTGAAAAAAGAAAAATGTGTTATAATTATTTTAAGGATACATATAAGATATAAATTAGAAAACTCAGGAAAATTCTGGAAAAATGCTGGAGTAGAATGGTAAGTTTCAAGCTCTCCCGATTTCCCCCACAAATAGAACACATTTGTGCCTTAGGCTGAACATAGATATGTGAAAAATCAAGAACAAGCATCTTTCTGATATAATCCAAGATCTGAAGACTCAGGGCCAGGATTAACCCCTGTAAAATGTAAACACCTCCTAGCTGGCTCCCTAGAAACAAGTGAGGAGCCCTAGGGCTAGCTGGGTGTGGAGGGGTCTCAGCAGGAACCACAGAAACTTTCACCTCCTGGACTGCTGGTTCAATCCAGGTATGAACCTGCAAAGAGGGAACCTCAGTTGATTAAGGATACCAGGCTCAGCTGTGTTGCAGAGACATGGCCCTAGGCAAGAAGGAAGAAGCACAACCTTCATGAATACAGAGGCAGTGGGGCAGGATACTGTTGACTATGGGCACTTGCAGGAGGAAACTCTTGATTTGGGGTTGCAGGTCAGAGGGGGCACTGAAGTAAAGACACCATGCCCCCACCCCAGGATCAGAGGTGCTTACACTAATACCTCTTATTTAAAAAAAATAAATGAACAACAAAGAAGAAAGAATCCCACCATAGAAATATACTATGTGATCAGGAAAGACCAGGGTTCATCTTCAAAGAAGGACACTAAAATAAAAAAAGCTTCTATCCCAAAGAGGAATGTGAAATGTCTCCCTGCCCAGAGAGAATAGATAGAAGGACTCACAAAACAATTTTAAAATCAAATGAGACACACTGAGATAAAACTAAAAAGAAAATGAAAAACCATCTAAGAAAAAACAAGATTATAAGAAAAAACAAGATTATGAGAAAAAAGTTAACCAACTAGAAAAGAAGGTACAGAGTCTCAAAGATGAAAATAACTCTTTGAAAATCAGAATTGGGCAAGGAGAAGAGAATGAAGATATGAAAGACAAGAAATAATAAAACATTATAAAAGAATGAAAAATAGAACTTAATGTAAAACATAACAAAAATGACAAATCTGGAGAATGGATCAACAAGAGAAAATATAAAGTATTTTATAAGACACAAAATATAAAAAAATAATTAGGATGTCTGAAAGTTTGTGACCCAAAAAAGGACCTTGACACAATAATGTAAGAAATAATCCAAAAAAATTGTCCTGGAGCGATAGAACATGAGGGGAAAGTAGAAATAAAAAAAAATAAAATCCTCCAATCAGCACCTCAACAAGATCCTTGTGGAAAACACATAGGAAAATTACTGCCAAATTTTAAAAACCCCAGATCAAAGAGAACATTTTGCAAGAAAAAAGAAAAAAATTTCAAATACACTGGTGCTACAATTAAAATTGTACAGGACTTATCACCTGCCACAATACAAGATCGCGGGTTCTAGAATCATTTCTTCTGCTAATCAAAAGAACTAGACCTGTGGCCAAAATATTTTATCCAGAAAAATTATACATAATATTGAATGAGAAAAAATGGACATTCTATGAACTTGCAGATTTTGAGGACTCTCTCAACCAAACCCTAACTTAATAGAAAATTTAATATATAACATCCAATATCAAAGATCAATTTCAAAGAACTCAATTCTTGGAAACAATCATGGACAAATTGTTTATTTTTATGTGGAAATGTATAGCATATGTTTAAGACTGACAACAATACAATAGCTCAAAAAGAAAAATTGGGGCAGAGTTAAGGTAAAAATAGTAATCATTTCATACAAAAGAGGTGCAAAGGAAGAATAGACACAGAAGCACAAGAAGGGGAAGGAGGGTTAATAATTATGAAAACATACATAGAGAACAGGTTAAATAGGCAACACTATATATATATATATACTATGAAGGATATAGGCCCCTCCAAAATCTATAAAGAGAAAACGGGGGAGGGATGGGTGGACAGAGGTGCAAAGAATGAGGGAAGAAGACAAGAGAATCATCCATGGATGGAGAGAGGCTAAGTAATAGCAAGGCAAGTTAGGAGCAGAATTAAAGCATTAAATTAAATTAAAATGTCAAAGGGATAGGAAATATATGTATGTATGTATGTGTATGTGTTTGTATATGTATACATATACATATGTATATTATATATATATATACACACACACACACACATTTTTTACTTATAAGTTCAGAAATCCAAACTGTTAAATTCCTGAAACTTGTCTCAGTCACTTTTGTCGCATCTTTTGAATATTTTCTTTTTGTTTTCTAATAACCACCCAGGCCTTCATCACCTTACTCTTATACTACTGCAATAGCCTGCTGGTTTTTCTATTTGTATCCCCATTCTAGTCTATATTCCATTTGGTTACAAAAGTGAATTTCCTAAAGCACAGGTTCAACTACATAATGCCCACTCAACCACCTTCAACAAACTCCAATGGCTCTATCATTTTCAGTATCAAATACAACATCCTCTGGTATTCAAAGTCAATTTTACCCCTCTACTTTTCAAATCTTCTAACTCAGTGGTTCTCAAACTCTTTTTCTCAGTATCTTTATGGTATTAACAACTATTGAGAATATGTCCAAAAAGTTTTTGTTTATATGGGTTACATAATAGATATTTATTATAAATAGAAAAAAACTAATTTTGAATTTGTAGACCCTCTGAAAGGATTTCAGAGACCCTCCAGGATTCACTGAACTACACTATGAGAACCACTTTAACTTCTTCTTTTTATATAATTTTTATATTTTATATATATTTATTTATTTATATTATTTATATATTTTTATATATTTATATATATTATATATGTATAATATATATATATATTATACATATAATATATATATTAATATATATACTATTTATATATAAGCTTTTCCTCAAATGATAATCTTATCTCCTGGCATTTTCTCTGTCTTTCCCCAAGTTTGGAATGTTCTCCTTCCTCATCTTCAATAATCTCTTAGGTCTTGACATATTGTATATCCCAAACAAAATTCCATATTCTACAGGAAGTCTTTCACATTCGTTCTTAATTCTAGGACCTTCTGTTTACTAATTATGTCCTATTTATCCTTGTAGGTTTTTGTTTGTTTCCTGTGTCTCTCATTAGATTGTGGGACCACTGAGGACCTTTAGCACAAGGCCTGACATATGGCAGGCACTTAATAAATGCTTACTAATTGACAGTCTCAAAGGAATTTTAAAAGCTATTGATTAGCTTTATTAGTTAAAAATACTGAGTCTGATTCTATTTTTTCTATTACTTAATCTGTGTCTGTGTTTTTTGGTTATACAACTAATACTGGAAGAGAACATCTTTTAGAGATAAGATCAAACAAATATCTTCCCTATTGAAATTAAAGTTGGAATTAAAAGAAAGACTGAAAGTAATTCAGAATGATCATGATTCTTTTAACCAGTATTTAATTTTAAATACATTAAATAAAGTCATAGGAAATTTAGCATCACTCAATCAATAAACATTTACTAAGTGCTTATTATGTATCACAAACAATAGACCTCAGAGGTCATGTAGTTCAGTTCCCTATCTTATACACAATATTCCTGACAAAGGATCATCATTTCTACTTAAACATATCCCTTGATAGAGAAATCATTGCCTTATAAACTTCTCCAGTTAATTTTTTAAAAATATAGATCTAATTGTTGAGAAAATTTTATAGTTCCTTGTAAATTCCACTCATTGGTCCAGGTTTAACATTCTTGAATTACATAAATAAGGTCTGGAATACAGTATAATTAAGTGCTAAAAATATGTGTGGAAGACTATAAGTGTTACAGTGAAAGGGGTACTACTGTAGATTAAAGTGGCCAGAAAGAGTGGCAGAAATGTTAACATAGTTTGGAATACCTTTAAGGAGACATTCCCTTTATGTTGGCAATGAGGCTATCTTTCTAAATATTATTAATACAAAGCATAAAGGGTGTAAAAAGTCCAACTTAGAGATAATTTGCATTTCTGAAGTTTATCAGAATTTCTACTTGCCCAACAAGACATCTTTCTGACCATCACTGGCCTGGAAAATGGATCACAGAGGAGTGGTTTGTTTTTAGCAAATTGCATCATTTTAATCTAATTTGAATAAATTTCATGGTTCATGACTGTTTCATCTCAGTCCAATCACAATTGCACTGTCCTAAACTAGACCTAGTCCAGAACACTTCTGAAGTCTTCATGAAGGTATAGAAAGATGAGTAAGATTTGGAAAGGCAGGCAATGTTCCAAGCAAAGTATTTCAAGTTTTTTTTTTTTTAATCTAATCTGTTGTAGGGGAAATGAGCTGCTTTGTACTTCCTAAAATACCCAGCTTTTCTTCACAATTTGATGTCACCACTCTCAACCAAGATGAAACATTCAGACACTGAATGAGATAAAAAGAAATACTAAATGTGATAAATTCTTCTGGGTGAATAATAACAATTCACCCATATAGTGCATTTAGACCTTCTTCACATCAATCCTGGGGTATGAGTAACACAAATATGTGCCTGATGAAGATACTAATACTCAGAAAATGTACTCATGGCCACACAGATCTTGTCTGAGCTGGAATTCAAAGCAAGATGTAGTGATTCCAAGTTCAGCAGGTCATTTGACTTTATGACCATCTACAGCAGGAAGTTAATACTCATAGGCATCCATTCTAATGCTTCATCAAAAGAAAAATCATGCCAATATTAAACTGTGTCATCCTGCTAATTAAGATATTTCTTCCTTTCTCTTTTTCTTCTTTTTTTCTCTTTTGGTTAGCAAGCTGAATAATACAATTGAAGTACAGCAACTAGGTTCAATTGAGGGCAGTTGAGTTTGGTAGCCAAACTGTCCCTAATATTTAATTTGGTTTGGATCATTTCTATCAGCGTGGCAGAATAGATATAATGACAGCCATGATAAGTCCCTTACTGGTACAGACTGACTAAATGACCCTCCCTTGTCAAGTAGTAAACGTACTCTTTTTGTCCCCAGAAACCCATAACACTATAACTTGTGGAACAGGTGCTGCCTGACCTGAACAACTAGAGAAAGTTTCCTCAACCCCTTTCTTATATCAAAGTACAAATCTGGTATAAACAAAATGTATGACAATGACTGCTGGTAACACACACAAAAAGGTCTTCTGTAAAAGAACAAAACAGGCAATCTTTGTGAACATTCCACCTCCCTTTCTGACTCACTCTGTAGCTTCCTACCTCCTGTCTCATAGGATTTTGAGATGGAAGAAACTTAGAAACTATCTATTCAAATAACACTGACATTTTATTTTTTTAAAAAAAAGGATGCTGAGACCTAGGAAGTTTCAGTAACTTGCCTGAGATCAAACAGAAAAACAAAACAAAGCATGTAAATTAGTAAATATTAAACAGAAGACTAAAATTCAGGTCCTCTGACTTAAAAATCAATTCTCTTACTACCATATCACTCTGTCCCCACCACCATTCTTTGTCAACTCAACCCAGATCTGCTTAACAAAATGTTTCTTCTAGATGCCAGCCTCAGAATTCCCTTTTCTTGAATGTTCAGCAGCATTCATTTGGTTACTAATTTAATTATATGATTAAAATAATTCACAATATGGATTATTCTCCGGGAAGCACTCATATTAAACAAATATGAATTTTAAAGCAAACAAAATGTAAAACAAATATAAATTTATCAAGAAAACTAAATCTCTAATTGGGATATATTTTTGATCAAGAAAACTTCAGGTACTCTCTTCTCCTTTCCCTTACCTAGACTGACAAAGAAAACAAAGAATTCTTGCTTTGGGAGAAATCTAAGTTGAAAAAGCTGATTTTATATATATATATATATATATATATATTTGACTTAGAATATATATATATATATATATATATATTTGACCATAAATCTTCGAATTCATATTTCATAGCTTCTGAATCATTTTGATTAAAAGTTTAGAATTTTATTGAATCTTCATTGACTGCCCATGACAGGGGACATCACAGATTGTTCATTTGAAAGAACTTTGTGTCTTACAAAAATGAATGTTGAAACTATCCTAAACATAATTGGAAAATACCATTAAGAGGAAAAAATAAAGTATTTGGGGGCAGAAAAACAAAGAAAAAACTTTGTGGAAAAAAAGAAGTAAGCCTGAGAGGACTTTGTCATTTATTCTTTATGCTGCCTTCATAATTCTTAATATGTCAGTAAAATCATTCAGTGCAAGATGGATTTGTTAAAGAGCAACTCAATTTACCTTGCATGTGCAGGCCACTAACCTAGAAAAGGGGATTAATAAATCCCAGGTGCTAAAAAAAAGAAAAAGAAAAAGGAAAAGGAAAAAAAAAGAAAATTTCCACACAATTTATGTCACATCCCCGCATTCAAAAAATGATAATTGAAAAGGATACTTTATGTTATTATTGTTAGTGTCTTGCCAGGATAATAGTGTCTTAAAATGCCAATCAAGGTCAAATATGATAACAGTACTTCTTAAGACAATGATGTAGATATGTTTAAAACTAAGAGGAGTGTATTATTATATTCACATGTCAATATTGTTTTAGAGTACACTGATATTATTTTAATGGGAAAATAAAGTATTTTTGGTAACCCAGAATATAAAGATAGATATCTAAGAAGAAAGGGCAGAGAAACCTTTCTTCTGACCAAAGGGGTAAATAAAGGTAAAAGAAGTTATCTGTTTAGAATTGTGTTCCCCTCATAAGTCTAAAATCTGCATGTTACAGTCATAGAACTTTTTCCTGTTTATATAAATATGTATACCCATAAATATTCTGATACTGATCCTGTTTTAACAGACTTAGAGAAACTTAAAAAGTACAAATGCTCTAGTTGCAGTCTTTGTAGTTTCCTTGGCTAGAAAGGGAAAAGACTTAATGGATCCCATTTGCTATGACTGATAAAAAAGAAAATGGTTCCCAAATCTCCTTTTGGAATATTTGACTCCAAATTGATCCTAATCATTTTTAAACATTTGTTATCTTTTTCTTTTAGGTTTCTATCTAGAACTATCATCAGGCAATAATCAGAATGTGTAAATTTTCACAAGAAATGACAAGTTTACTTTTCAAAGGCTCTCCAGCAAGAGCACAGAAGACAAAGACAGAATTCTCCTAGAATAGCTGTCCAAGCAAGTTTCTACCAGTTGGCTATTCACATTCTAAAAAAGGCTGTCCACTTTTGAACTTTCAGTTTTTAATCCAAAGCCACACTTTTGATCATTCATACATAGCTCTTACTAGGGCTGAGGTCTACCACAAAAGCCTGAGAGGAAAACCCTGAGAGGCAAACGGTGCATCTAAGTTCAAGAGGAAAGAAAAACCAATGGCTTGTAAATACTTTCCTGTGGTTAAACATTTATAGAAAGGGTGATTTTTAAAGGTATGGCAGCTGAATATATCTATTTAGCATGCCAGTTCACCTGTGCATTAGGCTGAGTGATTGACCACACTACTACTTTGTTTCCTCTCTGATTTAATTTCAAACCACAGTCTTGGTTATGAAAACATCAGTAATGAACAATAACATATCCATCTGTCAAATTATGACCCATTTTTCAGAATCTTTTAAAGAAAGTTTGTTATTTTAAAAGCACTAGTTTCATTTTTATTCACTACAGCCCTTGGAGGTGTGAAGTCACCAATATCATTCCCATTTCACAGACGAATTTGAATCCTGAACAGATTATCACACATACAGAGACAGATACAGATTTAGAGTACCTGACTTCTCAATCTATGTAGAAACCTATCCGATAAATATTGTGAAAACTCTTACCTTTTCAATAATATATTTAAACCCAGAGAGAATTTAATTATCTACCAGTCTCTCAGTTGAGGATTCTAGCACTGCAGAAGTGTAACCATCCTTGGAAAGGAGGAGGAATGCCAAATGTATAACCTATTACTCACTGATCAAAGGAGCAGCGGAGGGATTTAGGCCAGAGTCTCCCACCCACTATGATCACTAAGGACTTCTAAACATACGTACCCCAGCTCTTTAGGGCTCAGGGATCCAAATCGTGTAGCTAAGGCAGGAAGATGCTTTGTGTTGGTGGTCACCCCAATTAAAGATGCTCAGCAGCCCAATGAATAAAAAGGAAGGCTGATAAGAAAATAACATGCCAAGGAGGTAGGGAGGATGGAGGAGGGGCAGCGCGGCCTCCTTTGGAACCGACCTGGCGCAGAAACTTCTCCCCACACCTGCAAACAGCAAGTCTTCCCCTGGAGCAGAAGCAGCATCAGTAGGCCAAAGGAAGCCAGCCAGGCTGCTGCCTCTGCGTGAATCGACCATACCCTTCCCAGCTTTCCAGCAGCCCTTTCTCCCCCACCCCCCACTCCAACCGCACCTGGAGCGGAGACAGGCCTGGGGCTTGACCAAGAGAGAGAGAGCTCCCGACCTTTCCACCCTCAGCGTTTAACACAGCTGCAGCCAAGGCCAGAGGAGCCGACAGCCTGCCTCCCGGCTCCAAAAAGACAGCTCGCTGCAGGGGACAGCCAGGGTGGGATGGAGAGGGAGAGCGCATCACTATACCCACCGGGTCGCATCTCCAAAGAAGCCTGACTGTGCCCCACTTTTTTCTGCCCTTCCCCGACCTTTGGCCAGGGGCAGCCGGGAGGGAAGACCCCCCCGGACACTGCGGGTACACCCGCATCCTCCCACCTGCCTCAGCGCCTTAGTCTGCCCCAGCTCCCCCTCATCCCCACCCTCCCCCATTCTCATCGCCAGCCTCCGGCCCAACCCCTGGGAGATGCAAAAGCGAAGGAGCATCGCGGGCCTCCCCTGTTCGAGCCCCTAGCCTCCCCCCAAACCACAGCGGCGGCGACCAACCTGTAACCCTAAGAATAACCATGGGCACGGGCATCGCGGGGAGACGGCGGCGACGGCGGCCACACAAGGGAAGCTCGGGCCGGGGAGAATCGAAGTCGGGAAGAAATCAGTCACCAGGGCGCGCGCGGCTCCGACACAGGCGGAGACTCCCCAGCACCTTACCTAGCGCAGCTCCCACCCGTCATTGCGTGATCGAGGGGGGACTGGTGGCT